>NW_010358656.1:32421-36071 GCF_000414095.1 Morus notabilis | reverse complement strand
TACTGTAATAAAATTTAAATTAATAAAATAAATGAATTCTCAAAAAACAAATGGCTTGGGCATGTCACGGGGCACAGATTCAGATCAGTTCGTTGCCACGTGGCTTTTGTTGCCGCCACTAATAATCCTACCCACAAATGAAGCACCAATCTTTCACAGTTTTTTTAATAAAGAATATAAAAAGGGAAACAAATCTTTAGAGGGAAAAAAGAAAATAATTTTAATGGAAGTGGATGTACAATTTCCGCCACGAATACCAATATGTGTAACTCGTACTCTGGCTCAGATGTCAGCAGGGGATAGGAAGGATACTGATTAGTGAACTGCATCAGTTTTAGTTCCTAATTAATTTTGAGCTCATTCATTTTACTGAGTTTTTAATTTTAAATTTATTATAATTAAAAAATTTTATAAAAAATTATATTTAATTTTTTTTATTACAGTTAAAAATTTTCACATAAAATTACTGAACGAGACCTTCAATTCACCACCGACCACTCTAAAAGAAAATTGCAAATAAAAAATTCCTCTCGTGAACAAAAATAAAAATAAATACAAAATAAAAAAATCTTATTAATCTGTGCATTCTCCTACAAGAGTTATATTTTTACACGCATTCACGCCACACTTTATATAGCAGATTTAAATTGACAAAAATTCAGCCAAAGAAGAAACAAATAGCAGCATTGCCGTTGATTTTTTCTTTTTATTTTTTTTCATTGCCATTTTATTTCATGCTTATTTTGTCGATGGATGTTTTGATAGCTCAATTGGTTGAGCTTGACAAGAGAAAATGTCTACTTGTTGTGTTTGTGCACACACAAGCTACATTTTCTTTTTTTCTCGTTCAAAAAAAAAAAAAAATGAAAGTCCTTTTTCGGAGAACAATAATCTGGAAAAGCTTTTTAAATGAGGAAAATTTTGGGTTAGTTATTCTACTTTTAAAGTTAGTTATTCTACTTTTAAAAGTGACAGTGATATAAAAACGTTTTTTTTTATAGGCAATATTCTACTTTAATTTTAGGCCATCTTGCACCATTACCTCTTAGATACTAAATCCCTCAAGAAAATGACAATTGACCACTCGAATTCAAAAAATGAGTTGCATTGGCAGTCATTTTGATCACTTCTGTTAAATTTTGAGCGGATGACATATAATTTGCAATTGACACTCATTTATCATCTAACTCAAATTTAATTTTTAAACTTAAACTTAATACAAAGAAGCCTTCAGTTTTACCAATTAAAAAGAAACAATATTAGAAAATTAAGCAATATGCCCCTCTCAATTTTCTTCTTCAATTTCATGTCATTCTCTCGAATTTCACTCTTTTTCGACTGTTATTTAAAATTAAGAAAATTATAAATAAAGAAATAACTCTTTTAATATTTAAGAAAGGGCATTCATCTCTGTAAGCTAATATAGAGGAGCATTCCTCTACGTTTCTTTAATTAAAAAAAAAAAAAGAGATTGGATTAATTTCATAAATGTCCCTTCATTTTGTACCTTATTTTAATATGGATAAATCTTGACAAATACCCTTTAAAAGTGTATAAGTCTTGATTTTTATCATTTATTCTTAATTAATATCCTTTTTAATTAAATAATTATAATAACAAAAGGATACTAATCAAGAATAATGGGTAAAAATTTAGACTCGTGCACTTTTAAGTGTGAGTTTAATAATTTTCTCTTCAAAATATGTCCCCCAAATTTTGAAAAGGGCTTCATTTCACCCTTTGAATTATGTATCCTAGTTCAAAATACCTTATACATTTATAAAACTAACAAAATGATGATGCGGAATTACTTGAACTTTTATAAATGTCCCTCAAATCTCCTAAACTATTACTTTTGCATCAACTCATCTCCTGATTGTTTAAAAGACTGCGGGGCAAGTTAACACATAATCAATAGTTCAAGGGGCAGTTAAAAGAATGTTTAGTTGAGGAGGTATTTTAAACTATTTTTTATATTTCAGGTGGTGAAAATAACCATTTTTAAAATACGGGGAGCATGTTGAAACATGATACAAATTTCAGGATGAATTAATTCAAAAAGATTTATTCTCAAATTTTTGAGGAACTAGCTTACCTGTAAAAGTAATACTAGGGGCACCAACTCAAAGTTCAACTTTTATATACTAACTAATATAGCATGTGAGTTCTCATCCTTTTATTAGTAGATGCAATCTCTTATTATTAATTAATGTGACAATATTTTAAACACCCACCAATATAAAAATAACAACTCACATGTCACATGAGTTGGTACACAAAAGTTAGGATTTGAGTTAGTGTCCCTAGCATTATTCTACCCGTAAATAATTTATTCTAGAGAAAATTACTGAACCTACCCTTAGGAGTGCATAGTTCTTGATTTTTACCTCTTTACTCTGAATTAGTACCCTTTTAACTTATATAGTTATTTGACTAAAGAGAAATCTTGAAAAATACCCTTTAAAAGTGTATGAATCTTAATTTTTACCTCTTATATATGAGTCTTAATTTTTACATTTCTCTTAATTAATACATTTTTTAATTAAATAACTATATTAACAACGCTAATAAAGAATAAATAGGTAAAAATTTAGAACCTGTTAAGCAATTTTCTATTCCCCGGCTATTCTACAAGCCCATCTGCCCATGTGAGTCCAATTGGGCCTACATCACGATCCATACCCATAGTAACTGTTAGAAATCGCGACCTCTTTCGTGGGCCTTTTTCTTTTTTCCTTTATCGCACCAAATGAAAGAGAACATAGAGATTATGAGGCAATATTAACGCCGACAAAACCTTGATTAAACGAAGCACAATAAGCTTAATTAAAATGCAAGGAGGAGGGGAAAAGAAACTTATTTAGGTTCATCTCTATCCAACATAATACATCCAAAAAAATCGGTTTTGCCTTTATCTCTAGGACATTCCATATAATGCTAAAACTGTTTTTTCTTTGGGCCAACTTATCATAAAATTTGGGAGAAAGAGGAAAATAGGCCAAGACTTAAGATGAATTAAAATTAATAGGCCAATAGTTTATATTGTTGGGAATAGTGTCCTAGAAGCATGAGATGTAAAAGGATATTTTTAATAGTGTCCTAGAAGCATGAGATGTAAAATGATATTTATTATTTATTTAATAAAAGAGTTTATTCATCATTTTATGTGCATATATTTATGAATATTTTATGAATATCAAATAAAATTCCTTGATTATTTATGTAACCTTAAAGATGGTATATAAGTGTTGTATACGAGAGGATAATGTTTAAGGATAATAATCAAAAGTAATTGTTCATAATGAATTTAATTAAAGTTCGGAATCTTTAATTAAAACATTATTAATACATGTCATTCCCATTTAGAATGGAACGGTGTTATCCGCACTGTTAATATGGCGAGATATTGAATGAGTGTATTTCGCATAATGAGATTATGTGGAACATAGACGCAGACGCAATATGAATTTCTAATAATTTCCGTTAAGCATAAAAATTCTAATTGAGTCTACCGATGGTCATATATAGGATGATCTTAATCCTGAGTTCTTAATAAACTCCTATTTATGGATTTATGTCTTTTGATTTACTCGGTACGGATTCCGAGACCCTAAATCCTATTCCTTGTATTTTGGAGACATAATGAAATA
>NW_010358656.1:10365-23584 GCF_000414095.1 Morus notabilis | reverse complement strand
AATTCGAGTGTTTCAAAAATCTATTTTGTCTCACGTGTGCCCACACACACGTCTACGTGGAATCAAGGAATTGACGTGGAAGACTTTGGTATTCTAAACACAAAGCTTGGAGCAAGGACTGTTCGTGGTCAAAAAAATTCAAGTTATCATCCGAGTCGGCTTCCAGGTATTTTTCGGGTGATCCTTGAATGATGTAAATTAATGTGATTAATTTATTCGTGCATAAATTAATATAATCTATAGAGTATGTCAAAAGTTTTATGAAAATTTTTGTTATACACGATCCGCTGTTTTCCTACCACGCTTCCGCACTCGAATTCGATTCGGGAACGAGCATACATAAGTTAATAAATAGGCCAAATTACTGTTTTCGTCCATAATTTGTTTGGTTATGAACCATAACTTAACAAGTTATTGTCCATAACTTATCTGGTTATGAACCATAACTTGACAAGTTATGGCCTATTAATTTCTATAATTAAAAATTGGCCTATATACTTTCTTAAGCTTTTCATATTGGCCTATTTCCTACTATTTCCGATAAAATTATTATTTGATCAGGCCATGTAATAGTTAAAAGTACGTGTTCTTATACGGGTAAAGTTTGTCAGTTTTGATCTTTTAATAGCCATAGGTTCATCTTTTAATTGGTTCATACTTCATAAGTTTAAGTGATTAGTGTTGTAGGGTAAAATTTCCAAACTCTAATTTGAACATTAGATGGGATTCATGTGTCATAAATGAAGAAATTTAATGATCAAAACAGTTTTGCCCTAGCTGCTACATGAGACGAAGGTTGCCCTAACTGTCACATCTGACGAAGGTTGCCCTAGCTACCACAGCGGACGAAAGTTCTGTTGGTTTCCGAATCAAATTCGGATGCGGAAGCGTGAGGGTAGCGGATCATGTATAACAAAATTTTTTACAAAACTTTGAGATACTCTATAGATTATATTAATTTATGCGTGAATCAATTAATCATATTAATTAATTTAATAAGAACTCAATTAGGAATTATACCTGACAGCCGATTAGGATGATAATTTGAGTTCTTTGACCATGAATAATTCTTGCTCCAAAGCTTTGTGTTTAGAAAACTAATGTCTTTCACGTCAAATCCTAGAATCCACGAAGACGTGTGTGTGGGCACACATGAGATAAAACGTGTTAGAATAAACACTCAAATTTTCACAAACACCAACGCATGCATGATGTGGAATTTTTGGAGAAAAATTTTCCTTCCCACACTAAGAGAAGTTTAGCCACACTAAAAAATAGGTCAAAAATTGTGTCTCACAATTTTCTATTATTCTCTTATTTATAGAATAGAAGTCAAACTTCTATAAGGAATCTAATCTCTATCTCCAACATAAAGCTTGTTAATTATCTCTTATATGAATTTCGAACAAAATCTCCCACTCCCTTATGCTTGATGTGGCTGGCCATCCTCTTGGGATCTTATCCCTGTGTGGCGTCAATTTAAGATAAGGAAGGAAGAGAAAATCATCCTTTATCCTATAGTCTAATTTTGACTCAAAATTCAAATTCCAATTTAAGTTAAACTTAAATTAATTTGAATTATAAATTGAACAACTTATCAAATAAGTTTAAAAAGATAAATTTAAATTGTGTTCACACTATGTGTTCACACTGTGCGTTCACACTATGTGATCCAAAATTCAATTTCAAATTTAAATAATCACATTATTTAAATAATAATTAATTCTCAATTAATTATTTTCGAGTGCTTAATTTTAGAATTCCCTAATTCTAAAATTTCCATTTTGCAATTTGTGTCTTGTAGAATTATTAGGACGACGCGGGGACTAATGGACATATAATTCTAAGCTCCAATAAAATTAATAATTAATTAAACACTTAATTAATTATTTAATTCTATTAATTCCAATAGTTACTCCACTATAAACTTGGAATTGCACTCTCAAAATTATAGACATAAATTACTTCTAAACTGTGAAGTGTCCATTTGATATAGTCACTGCATATAGATCAATCCTCCATAAATAATTCATAATTAGAGCTAGGTAGAATCCGTTAACCTCTCTAATTATATCTTCATCCCTGAGTACCATTGATTTTCTAATGAATAGTGATTCATAAAACACATTCATGAACCAAAGCACTCTTACTAATCCTAGTACTGAATCAACACTCAAGAGAATTATTTATCTACTTCTTTCTTAAGAAGGAATGGATTCCATCTCCTATAATAACATTCTCGGCTACCCACTTCATCATGTCTCCAAAATACAAGAAATAGGATTTAGAGTCTCAGAATCCGTACTAAGTAAATTAAAAGACAAATTCCTAAACGGAATTAAGATCATTCTACATATGACCATCGGTAGACTCAATTAGAATTTCTATACATAACGGAAATTATTAGAAATTCATATTGTGTCTGTGTTCCTGTTCTCCATAATCTCATTATGCGCAATACACTCATTCAATATCTCGCCATATTAACCGTGCGGATAACACCGTTCCATTCTAAATGGGAATGACGTGTATTAGTAATGTCCTAATTAAAGATTCTGAACTTTAATTAAATTTATTACGAACATCGTTTTTTGATTATTATCCTTAAACATTATCCTCTCGCATACAACATTTATATACAATATTTAAGGTCACATAAATAATCACAGAATTTTCATTTGATATTCATAAAATATTCACAAATATATATACACATAAAATGATGAATAAACTCTTTTATTAAAAAAATAATAAATATCCTATTACATCTCATGCTTCTAGGATACCATTCCCAACAATCTCCCACTTGTCCTAAAGCACGAGTGTCATGTCTCTAATCCCAAATCCTTCTAAGTGCCGATCAAATACATTCAATGATAATGTCTTTATGAACGGGTCAGCAAGGTTGTTTTCTGATGCGATCTTCAAAATCGCTACATCGCCTCTATCCACAATGTCTCTGATCAGGTGATGTTTCCTTTCTATATGTTTTGCACTTTTATGGCTTCTAGGTTCTTTTGAATTAACCACCGCTCCACTGTTGTCACAATAAAGCTTAATATGCTTATCCATATCTGGAACATCTTCCAAATCGGTTAAGAACTTTTGGAGCCATGTAGCTTCCTTTACGGCTTCACAAGCTACAGTATATTCAGCTTCCATAATAGAGTCAACAACACACTTTTGCTTTACACTTCTCCATACCACGGCTCCTCCATTAAGAGTGAACACAGATCCAGATGTCGACCGTTGGCTATTTTTATCCGATTGGAAATCAAAATATGTGTATCCGGTGAAAGACATATCTTCTCTGGAATATACTAACATGTAGTTTCTTGTTCTCCTAAGATACTTAAAAATACACATCACTGTAACCCGATGATCTAATCCTGGATTGGACTAGTGGCGACTGACTACTCCTACTACATAGCAAATATATGGTCTTGTACACAACATAGCATACATGAGGCTTCCCACGGCCGATGCATACGAATACCGTCTCATATCTTCTTCATGCTATGGAGTTTTTGAACATTGCTCCTTAGAAAGATGAATACCATGCCTAGAAGGTAAATTCCCTTTCTTGGAGTTCTGCATCGAGAACCTAGACAACACTTTGTCTATATATGATGCCTGTGATAATGCCAATAGCTTTTTCTTGCGATCTCGAATAATCTTAATCCCAAAAACATAGCTTGCCTCTCCCAAATCTTTCATTTGGAATTGGTTGGCTAACCACTCCTTTACATTTGTCATCAATCCCACATCATTTCCAATGAGTAGGATGTCATCGACGTAAAGAACTAAGAAGAAAACTTTCTCTTCTTTCTTGTACTTGTAGACACATGGTTCATCAATGTTTTGATCAAATCTATAAGACTTTATAGCCTCATCAAACATGATGTTCCATGATCTAGAAGCCTGCTTCAATCCATAAATGGATCTCTGTAGCTTACAGACTTTCTGCTCTTAGCCTTCCTCTATGTAACCTTATGGCTGATCCATATAGATGGTTTCCTCAAGATAGTCATTCAAAAAAGCTGTCTTGACATCCATCTATCATATCTCATAGTCAAAATATGTTGCAATGGCCAGGAGTATCCGGATGGACTTAAGCATAGCTACTGGTGAGAAAGTTTCCTCATAGTTAACTCCCTTCTTTTAGGTATAAGCCTTAGCCACTAGCCTTGCTTTCTAAGTCTCTACTTTTCCATCCACTCATCTCTTTCTCTTGAAGATTCACTTGCATCCAATGGGTTTTACCCCTTCGGGTAAATCTATAAGTTGCCAGACTGAGTTAGAGTACATGGACTCCATCTTGAGTTTCATAGCTGCTTGCCATTCTTCCTTATAAGAATCATGCATCGCATCCTTAAAGGTTGATGGATCCTCTTTACCGTCATCAGTAGTGACGATTTGGGCTTCCCTGGTATGCCGGTTGGGTAACTTGCTTACCCTCCCACTACGACGAGGTGCCACAGGAGCCTGATCAGGAATGGTGGTCTTTTCTCTTAGTGGTCTGATAACTCTTACTCGCTATGGTCCGATCTTATCGGAAAGAAACTCTTCCAGAATAATTTTGCTTTTGGGCTTAAAGTCTATCATATAGTCATGCTCTAAAAACGTGGCATTTGTCGATACAAACACTTTTTGATTTGCTTGACTATAAAACAGTCCTCCTCTTGTCCCTTGTGGGTATCCCACGAAGATGCATACTTTAGACCTCGGTTCCAACTTCTCGGTCTTTTGCCTCAGCACATGTGCTGGACACCCCCATATGCGAATGTGTCTCAAACTAGGTTTTTGACTATTCCACAACTCTAGGTGTGTCTTAGGTACATACTTAGATGAAACTAGATTCAGAATATACACAGCAATTCTTAGGGCATAACCCCAGAATGAAGTATGCAGTGAAGAATAACTCAACATTGATCTTATCACGTCAAGCAAAGTATGATTTCTCCTTTTGGCTACACCATTCTGATGTGGTGTACCGGGTGCAGTCAATTAGGATACCACACCTTCTTCAATCAAGAAATCCCAGAACTCTTGGTCCAGGTATTCACCCCCTCGATCTGATCGAAGTGTCTTGATTAGTTTACCTAACTGTTTTTCAACTTATGTTTAGAATTCCCTAAACTTTCCAAAAGTTTCAGATTTTCGTTGCATTAGGTAAACATAACTATATCTTGAATAATCATCAATAAAGGTGACATGATATTTGTAACCTCCTCTAGCTTGGACGTTTAATGCTCCACATACATCCGAATGTATCAGCCGAAGTGATTCTATAGCCCTTTTCCCTTTCGCTATGAAAGGCCTCTTGGTCATTTTTCTTTCCAAACAAGATTTGCAGACCGGAAGCTCACCAACTTTTAGTTCGCGTAAAGGACCATCCTTTACCAGTCTTTCAATCCTGTTTAGGTTAATATGACCAAGCCTAAACTGCCACAGATATGTGTTATTTTCGTGAGAAATCTTTTACTTTTTATTCTTAGGTTCGGCAACTTTGAACATTTCAGTATTAAGCAGTGGGTTAAGTATTGGTTTTATACAATATAAACCATCATCCAAACATCCAGAACAAATATTTAAACTATTTCGACAAATATGAACAAATTCATTATCAAAATAAACTTTAAATAATTGTTCGAATAACATAGCTACAAAAATTAAATTTCTATGAATGTTTGGAATAAAATAAACATTGTTCAAAACTAAAAATTTGTTTTTCCTAAAATGAAGTCTAACTTCTCCTACTGCTTTTGCTGAAACTCTTATGCCATTGCCCACTTTCATTGTGTAGTCCCTATCGGCTAGCTTGGTGTAAGAACTAGGACTCTGTAAAGAAAAACAAACATGATTAGTTGCTCCCGAATCAATTATCCATGCCGAGGTATCACCCTCTGCTAAACATGTTTCAAGAACTAGTAAATCTGTTTTACCTTGTTCCTTTTTCTTTTTCAGCTCCTCGAGATACCTCTTGCAGTTTCTCTTTCAGTGCCCTTCGCTATTGTAGTGGAAACACTTTCTTTTGGGTTTATGGTCGGAGCATTTAATCTTCTTAGGTTTCTTGTTCTTAGAGATGCAAGAACGGGCCGGCCTGGCCCAGCCCGTCCAGTTCTCCTTAAGCCCATGCGGGCCGCAGGACAGGCCGGCCCAGCCCACAAATTTCATGGGCCGGGCTGGGCCGGCCCGTATAAGAATGATCTCGGCCTAGCCCACACCACGTGCCAATCTTACGTGGGCTAGGCTGGGCCATGCCGCGAGCCAGGCTGGGCCGTGCCGCGGGTCAGGATGGACCGTGCCATGGGCCTTGAATGGGCTGGCCTAGTTAAGGCCCATCTTGGCCTATCATGGGTTTAGATGGGCTAGCCCAACTAAACATGCAATTTTCAATTTTTTTATTTTTATTTTTTTAATTTTTAAACAAGTTAACAAATATATAAGTTTGAATAGTCAATGAAAATATGAAAAGGGATATTTTATTTATGATTACCTTATTAAATAAACAGCTTTATAAGGAAAATTCAGTGAGACAAAGCCTTGATAAGTAAAAAAGAGTACAATCAGGATAATTATACATAAGATGTTGACAAAATTACTAAAAAAAGAAAGAAAACATGAAAAATATTATGGGCCTAGATGGGCTGGACTGGGCCGGCCCATTATGGGCCTAGACGGGCTGGGCTGGGTCGGCCCATCATGGGCCTAGGCGGGCTGGCCCATGATTTTTCATAGGCTGTGCCGGGCCGGCCCATGGGCTGATATATGTTGGCCCAGCCCAGCCCACCAATATTTATGGGCTAGGTCGTGCCTTGAACAGTGATGGGCCGTGCCGGCCCGGCCCGTCACTATGTCAAGATTGGTTTGGGCCGGTCCACGGGCCCTGGCCCATTGTTGTTGTTCTTTCCCTTCTTCCCTTCGCCTTGGTTCTGGTTCTCTCTTTTATTTTTACTAGATCTACCTGTAACAACAACATTTGCTTCTCCTCCCCTATTTTTGTTGGTGGATTCAAAGTTTTGCAGGTCATTCAAGAGTTCAGTAAGGTTAGACCTTTTCTTGTTCATAACATAGTTGTTTATGAACTCATGAAAATCAGGGGATAGGCTGTAACGCCCTCTAGAATTAAACATGTTTAATTATGTTAATTGTGTATATTAGTATGCTTAAAATTGATTTTTTCTGATTAATCTTGTGATTAAAGATTAAGTTTTCGAGTTATTTTAAGGAGTTATAAATTACTTTCAGTTTTTCAATTTTCACCTCAAAAGTTTTTAAAAATACACTTAATTTTAATGTATTTTTATTTATTTATTTATTTCTTTTTCCTATTTCTTTTTTTTCTTTCTTTTCCTTTTCTATTTTCTTCCACCGCCGGCCACCTTCTTCTCCGGGCTTCCTCCCGTCGGCATTCTCTATCTCTCCCTTGCTCTCTCTCTCCGGGTTTCTCTCTCCCTCTCTCTCTCTCGGCAGTTTGGCCGAGAATCACCAAAAAAATGAAAAACAGAGAAATTGAGGGAGACAAAGCTCCATCAACTGATTTAAGGTAAAAACCTTTGAAACCCACTCTTTGATTTGAATTTAAGCTTGAGAAAGTTTGATTTTGGTTATATTTGAATAATTTTGAGTTTGAACAGTTATAATGAAATTTGGGGATTTTTAGTTATTGGACTTGTTTAATTGATTAGAAACTGATTTTGATGGATTCTGGAGAATATATATTGAAATTGGATTTGAATTGCAGGTTTGGCATTTTTCCTATTTATGCTGGCATGCTGCCGAAATTTCTCTAGAAACTTGTTTTTAAACTGAAATTAAATAGGAAAAACCCAACCTATGAATTGGATTCTAATTTTTAAAGAACCCCCAAACTGAATTATAAAATCATTGTGAAAATTGGATTTGAGTCAAGGCACACTAATAGGAAACAATTAAACATGATTGAACTTAATTCGTTTTAGGAATGAGAAATACTTCCTAAGATATTGCTTTTATGATAAAGCTAGTGGAGAAGGTCAAGTATTAAGGCTTTAAGGAAAGCAGAGGCTAGGAGAACTGAAGGCTAGCCCAGGTTTGACATTCGAGAGGGAGGGTATTCTTGTCCATATCCTTGTTAGCCTCACTTTAAATGATTTTGGCCAATGAAAATGTTTTAGAACAAAACATGTTTAAAAAAAAATGATTTCAAAGGAATAGCATAAGAATGCCATTAAGTTTTCCAATGATTTTGGAAATGAGATTTTAAAGAGTATCATTTCTTAAAATGAAATACTTTAAGGAATGATACAACGCATGGTGGCCTTAGAGATCGGGATGTGGGAATCGCATCCTTAGGGGCAGGGCCCGAAACCCGTACGGATCCACTTCTTGCTTAGTGGAATTATGGCCCTGCACTTTTCATAGACAGACATTTTTACCGCTTCGAGCTGCACACTTTCATTATACAGATATTTTCTACTATGTGAGTATTTCCTTTTCTAAAAAGGATGATCGGTTCCGGGTGTATATCTTCAGACCGTGAGTACCTTTATTTACAATGTTTTATAAAATTATATCCTACTGGGCCTTACGCTCACTTTTATTATGTTTTCAATGTTTTAAACCCCTCATCCAGAGTTAGCGGTTTAGATTTGCAGCGTGACAAGTGGATGCCAATGGATTGAAGATGCGAGATTCGAAGCGGTACGTTTGTTTCGGATTTACGGTTTTAAATTCTGAGATGTACTGTATTTCTGTATGTAAACTGTATTGGTCAACATTGTCCCTGAGTTGTACTATTTTTCTTGGACTTAATGGACTGTTTTAAATATTATTTGTGAAAGAAAGTCTCCGTAGCAAATTATATTGATATTTATGTAATTATTTTGTGATTTAGTTAAACAGTCTAGTTTAATTACGTTAAATTTTAAAATAATCACGGCCCTATCCTTGGGGTCGTGACAGTTTTTGGTATCAGAGCACGGCTTCGAATTCTATAGGAAATTGAGCCTGTGTGAGTTTTTACTGAGTTGTATTATTCTTTTAACAGTTTTATGTCGGGACATGTCATACAATATTAGTTACTACATGATACAGTTGCACTTGAGAATTTGACGTTAGAGTCCGTTTCAATTTTCTTAGAGCACTTTGATGGATGGAATTCATGTTTCTATTATCGATGTTTATCGATATGAAGATCGATGGTAAAGTTGACTTTGACATTTTCGGGAAGTATTGATTTCGACCCGATGGTTATTGATTTTTTTTCTTTCCATAAGTGCTCTTGACTCTTGTCAATTTCAAATATAAAATCAGTATTGACTTTGAAATTCTTATGAAGATTTCAGTTTTGGGATGATATTCGTCTGACTTCCACGTAGTTGAATTCCCGATATTGGTCCATTCCACTTTTGATACGTCTAACGTGGGGGTTTAAGTTAATGGAGAGCACGACTTGAAATCGAGCAGTTTTGATCATTAAAGTTTCCTTTCTGCTTGTTTGGTTCGTTCCGATTTGATCAATGCGCAAGTTTAGTGTCGCAATCTAGCTTTGTATCCTAGCTACTCGTTTCAATTCACTGATGCATTCTTTTATCTCTTGAGAGTGTTTTGCTCAAGAGTGTCTACTTCATTGGTTATTGTGTTGATGAGACATCGTTCTTTCTTCTATTGACGACGATGGTGGCTATGGACTTCGTCGAGAGTTTAACGTTTATCTCTGATAGCATTCTTTTATCTCTTGAGAGTGTTTTGCTCAAGAGTGTCTACTTCATTGGTTATTGTGTTGATGAGACATCGTTCTTTCTTCTATTGACGACGATGGTGGCTATGGACTTCGTCGAGAGTTTAACGTTTATCTCTGATATAAATTATGTTCAGCTTTTGTTTGGGAAGCGTGGTAGGTCATAACCCACAGGTTCCAGGATTCCAACTTCGAATTCTTTTCTTAATCCGTTTTGACCAGGAGTTGGTCTCTTCGTTATTATTAGTGTATTGATTCGTGAAATTTTTATATCATAGTCCTATGTCACTCAGGAATCGAAATTCTTCCTTGTCTCGAGTGTTAGTCTCGGTGATTCTCTCGTTAACTTAAACCATGCCATTGTGAGACATTGACTATGGATCTTAATCCTATGCCATTCTCTGCCATTTCACTTTTGGGATTCTAACTTAAACCATGGAGTTGAACTTTCTACTTGATAACCGTATTTTGATTCATATTATCTTTCTATCATGAATCAATGTTATTCTAAGATCAAGACCGCTTCTTATTTCGAATAGTAGTCTTGGTAATTTTGTTCCTAATACGGAAACATGTTATAACATTTGTTTTCTTTTAGTGTACGGTGATCACTGGTGCGAGATTTGACAATCTTGACTTCAAAGATCCTCATTTAGTCACATGGTTTTAAAGATTCGATCGTTACTTGATTTTGTATCCATTCAATACTAAATTTCTATTGGTTCTTTTTAGAGTCAAATGCGACTATGGGAATTTCTGCGACTTTCTAGATCCCAAATTAATGATTGATGTTCTTTTGTTCGATCATTCCCAGAATTGGGTGTCTCTATTCTAGTGGGTGAAAGTCTATGTTGTTGATTGACTTCTAGCTGGAATTGATAATATTCTGGATATGAGATTCCAAGATAACAAAGTGTTTCCGTGTCTCATTCTATAATTCTGAAATTCATAAAGACTTGAACGAGGCGAGTGGTCTTATCTTATTGAGATTGGAGTTCATTTCTTTCTCATTGATTGGGTGTGACAATCGAAGTATACCATGACAATGTCATAAGTCTATTTTTCATGACAATGAAGGTGTTTTCTTCAACCGGTGTTTAGATGTCACAGCAGAACCGTAAGATGGATGTTTCTCCCCATCTTGACACGTGTGAATCCACAAAAAAAGGCGTAGGAAGTCTTAATTCATAAGTTTCAACATGTCTATCCTTGTGAATTGTCGTATTCGCCTCTTTTCCACCATGTGAGTGACATTCTTGCTTTTGACTCATATTCTAAGTGGTGTTTTAAATGGAAGAACTTCTTTAGCAGTTGAGGTTGAGCTCCCTCGGGCTGAAGATGTTGGGTTCGACCCTCCTAAGGAGATGTCTTGTCAATTTTATGTGGAATTAGAATGGGTAGTTCTAATGATAAGTATGAACAACACTTTGGACGTTTTCCAAATCGGTGTCAGACCGTGGGTGTTGCATTAAATCAACCTTGAAGTCATTTAGTCCACGTGATGGATTTCATGCAACTATAAGAATGTCCCTAGACAGGCCGTTCTGATTTTTTGTAACTGGTTTTTGAGGGCTTTGTCGATTTCCGAACCTTATGTGTAGCATACCAAATCAAAGATCTACGTATCTAATTTCTTATGGAGTTCATTTTGGAATTTTTGGAGAATTAGATAACAATTTATATATACTCCCGTCAAGATCGACGAATCTGTCATTTTATTGGATTTATGAAGAATATGGATTCGAGTTAGAATCTAATTTATGACTGAATGATTGGAAGTTTGAAGCCTTTGTGGTTGTTTAAGATGAAGTATGAGTTTCTTTGGAATTTCTCTCTTGAATGTTATCATTTTTGGACTTTAATCATACTTTTCCCGCTTGATCCACATGATTTTGGGGAGGATTCTAGGAACAGCCCAAAGAAAAGCTAGGACTCGATTATTCTCAAGAAGTTTTAAAGTTAGTAATGTTAAAACCTTAAAATAGACTTTTCAAGCTTTGATAGGAGATTTGGATCACCCAAAAAGGAGTTTTGTAGCTTAAGTTATGAATTTTTCAATTTGTTAGAAAAAGTGTCAAGGAACCTAACTTGGACAGGTTCGATACTGTTAAATTCTGGGAATCCTTGGAGATGAATTTGAATAAATGGGTTACATAATTGGAAACTAGACATCCTAAGCTTTGTATAGCTGTAAGAATCACCTTAAATGGACAACCGTAGCTCAAGTTATGCATTTTTGAAGTTAAGCTTGATTTCTAGAAATTCTGCAGAAAAAAACAGCCACGTTTTGATATGGTATAACGTGTTTTTGGAGACATTAACCTATCCTAAACTAAGCTTATGATAGCTCTTTGGAAATCCCTAGATGTCTACTTCGATTAGGCGCTGATTTTGTAATTTTCAGAGCTGTGTAGAATATTTTATGATTATTCCCGTAACAGCCGTTAAAGCTGTCTTTTCTAAAAATTGATAAAATAAAGAACTGAGACCCTTACTTTTTGAAATAGGATTGTTGCACCTAAACCACCATTCCTACCATTTAGAACATGTTATTATTGACGTGTGGAAGTTGGAATCACGTCATTTGGAGTTTTGTAACCCGAGTTGTGCGCATTAGAAGTCTCATGCCAAAAACTTCTTGAAAGCTGTCAAAACCAGAAAAGAACAGAATGTTAATTTTTTAGAAATTATTTTTGAGGTACATAGAGAGCTCAGATTTGGGCATATGATAACTCGTTTCGAAGCTCTAGGTCTCTACTTTATTCAAAAACTGGAATTACACCCGTTAGATCTATATGGAATATTTCATGATCATTTCCGTCAAAAAGGTCAAAATTGCGTTCTTGGCATAACGTAGAAAGTGTGAATTTGAACCCCAACTTCTAGAACTGAGATCATTGCACTTAAAACACTAAGCCTGTCATTTGGTGTGCATGATTAGTGATGTGTAGCACTTGGAATCACTCTGTTTGGAGTTTTATAGGCTGAGATGTGCGTAGTTGAAGTTTCGCTTAGAAACTTTTCAAATTGCCTTGAAAAGTTGAGGTTTCAGAATTTCAACTTCTTGTAAGAGGTGCTTGAAAGGCTTGGAATATTTGAAATAGGACATGTGATAGCTCATTGGAAATACATAGATGTTTATTTTCATTCGAAACCAGTCTTCAACCCCTGGTGACACGAAATATAGTTTGCACATATTTTCGTAACGAACATTAAACCAGCCCAGTCATGAGATTAGAGGACTGACCAAGTTAAAGGAATCCTATTAGATAATCCAAGTTTGATTAAATGAAGAGCTATGCTGATAGAAGGTGACTTTGTCTTATTAAGAGTTTCATCGTGCAAAGGAATCACTCGTTTTGGTAGGAAAGGGAAACTTATGCCAAGATACATTGGATCATTCCGAATCATGCAATGAGTCGGTGTCGTTGCTTGTCGACTCGCCTTACCACCTGAGTTACCTCACGTGCCCAATGTGTTTCATGTTTCTATACT
>NW_010358656.1:9771-10250 GCF_000414095.1 Morus notabilis | reverse complement strand
AGATTCCGCTAGTGAAGGTGTTGTGGCAACACCATGGTGTTGAGGAAGCGACGTGAGAACTGGAAGTAACGATGCAAGAACGATATCCACATCTATTCATATCTTGAGTAAGTTCCAATTTCGAGGACGAAATTTCTTAAGGAGGGTAGAGCTGTAACGCCCTCTAGAATTAAACATCTTTAATTATGTTAATTGTGTATATTAGTGTGCTTAAAATTAATTTTTTCTGATTAATCTTGTGATTAAAGATTAAGTTTTTGAGTTATTTTAAGGAGTTATAAATTACTTTCAGTTTTTCAATTTTCACCTCAAAAGTTTTTAAAAATACACTTAATTTTAATGTATTTTTATTTATTTATTTATTTCTTTTTCCTATTTCTTTTTTTTCTTTCTTTTTCGTTTCTTTTCTTTCTTTTCTTTTTCTTTTTCCCCTTCCTTTTTCCTCCCGTGGCTGCCCAGACACAGCCCCCCCTCTCTCT
>NW_010358656.1:7122-9145 GCF_000414095.1 Morus notabilis | reverse complement strand
TTGGATTTGAGTCAAGGCACACTAATAGGAAACAATTAAACATGATTGAGCTTAATTCATTTTAGGAATGAGAAATATTTCCTAAGATATTGCTTTTGTGATAAAGCTAGTGGAGAAGGTCAAGTATTAAAGCTTTAAGGAAAGCGGAGGCTAGGAGAACGGAAGGCTAGCCTAGGTTTGACATCCGAGAGGTAGGATATTCTTGTCCATATCCTTGTTAGCCTCACTTTAAATGATTTTGGCCAATGAAAATGTTTTAAAACAAAACATGTTTAAAGAAAATGATTTCAAAGGAATAGCATGAGAATGCTATTAAGTTTTCCAATTATTTTGGAAATGAGATTTTAAAGAGTATCATTTCTTAAAATGAAATACTTTAAGGAATGATACAACGCATGGTGGCCTCAGAGATTGGGATGTGGGAATCGCATCCTTGGGGACAGATCCGAAACCCGTACGGATCCACTTCTTGCTCAGTGGAATTATGGCTCTGTACTTTTCACTAGACAGACATTTTACCGCTCATTGTTCAGTGGTATGATGAGCTGCACACTTTCATTATACATATATTTTCTACTATGTGAGTATTTCCTTTTCTAAAAAGGATGATCGGTTCCGGGTGTATATCTTCGGACCATGAGTACCTTTATTTAAAATGTTTTATAAAATTATATCCTACTGGGCCTTACGCTCACTTTTATTATGTTTTCAATGTTTTAAACCCATCATCCAGAGTTAGCGGTTTAGATTTGCAGCGTGACAAGTGGATGCCAATGGATTGAAGATGCGAGATTCGAAGCGGTACGTTTGTTTTAGATTTACGGTTTTAAATTTTGAGATGTACTGTATTTCTGTATGCAAACTGTATTGGTCGACATTGTCCCTGAGTTGTACTATTTTTCTTGGACTTAATAGACTGTTTTAAATATTATTTGTGAAATAAAGTCTCCGGAGCAAATTATATTATATTTATATAATTATTTTGTGATTTAGTTAAACAGTCTAGTTTAATTACGTTAAATTTTAAAATAATCACGGCCTTATCCCTGGGGTCGTGACAATTTTTGGTATCAGAGCACGGCTTCAAATTCTATGGGAAATCGAGCCTGTGTGAGTTTTTACTGAGTTGTATTATTCTTTTAACAGTTTTGTGTCAGGACATGTCGTACAATATTAGTTACTACATGATGCAGTTGCACTTGAGAATTTGACGTTAGAGTCCGTTTCAATTTTCTTAGAGCACTTTGATGGATGGAATTCATGTTTCTATTATCGATGTTTATCGATATGAAGATCGAGGGTAAAGTTGACTTTGACGTTTTCGGGAAGTACTGATTTCGACCCGATGGTTATTGATTTTTTTTTCTTTCCATAAGTGCTCTTGACTCTTGTCAATTTCAAATATAAAATTAGTATTGACTTCGAAATTCTTATGAAGATTTCAGTTTTGAGATGATATTCGTCTGACTTCCACGTAGTTGAATTCCCGATATTGGTCCATTCCACTTTTGATACGTCTAACGTGGGGGTTTAAGTTGATGGAGAGCACGACTTGAAATCGAGCAGTTTTGATCATTAAAGTTTCCTTTCTGCTTGTTTGGTTCGTTCCGATTTGATCAATGCGCAAGTTTAGTGTCACAATATAGCTTTGTATCCTAGGGACATCCCCAGGATAGCCCCGGGACATCCCCAGGACGGCCCCGGGATAGCCCCGGTGTAGTACCAAGGCCCCCCTGGGACAACCTCGGGGCACCCTCGTGATAGCCCCGGGACAGTGCCGGGGCACCCCCGGGACATCCCAGGGACAGCCCCGGGGCACACCCGGGACAGCCCCGTAACAGCCACGGGACAGCCCCGGGGCATCACCGGGAAAGCCCCGGGGCAACCCTGGGACAGCCCCGGGGCCCCCCAGGACGGTCCCGTAACAGCTCCAGGACAGTCCCGGGGCACCCCCGGGACAGTCCCAGGCCCGAGACAGCCTGGGAACAGCCCTGGGCCACCCCCGGGACAGCCCCGGTAAATC
>NW_010358656.1:6299-6601 GCF_000414095.1 Morus notabilis | reverse complement strand
CCCCGGGACAGCGCCGGGACACCCACTGGGACAGCGCCGGGGCACCCCCGGGAAACCCCCGGGACCGCCCCAGGACAGCTCCGGGGCACCCCCGGGACAACCCCGGGGTAGCCCTGAGGCACCCCTGGGACAACCCAGTGACAGGCCCGTGGCCGCGCCGGGACAGTTCCAGGGCAACCCAAGGACAGTCCCGGGACATCCCGGGAATAGCCCCGGGACAGCCCCGGTAAATCCCCCGGGACAGCCCAGGGCTGCCCCGGGACACCCCCGGCACAGCCCCCGGACACTCGCGGGACCGCCCC
>NW_010358656.1:2970-5540 GCF_000414095.1 Morus notabilis | reverse complement strand
GGTACCCCCGGGACAGCGCCAGGGCACCCCCGGGGCACGCCCGTGGCACCCCCGGGACACCCCGGGGACAGCCTCGGGGCATCCCCGGGACAGGGACAGCGCCGATGCTCCACCGGGCACCTCCGAGACAACCCCGGGACAGCCCCGGGGCACCCCCAGGATAGCCTCGGGACAGCGCCGGGGCACCCCCAGGATAGCCCGGGAATGCCCTGGGACAACCCCGGGATAGCCCCAGGACACCCCCGGGATAGCCCCAGGGCATCCCCGGGATAACCCCAGGGCATGCCCAGAACAGCCCCGGGAAAGCCCCGGGGCACCCCCGGGGTAGCCCCGGGGCACCCCCGGGGTAGCCCCTGGCATCCCCGGGACAGCCATGGGGCACCCCCGGGCCATCCCTGGGGCAACCCCGGGACAACCTTGGGGCACCCCTGAGACAACCCTGGGAAAACCCCGGGGCAGCCCCGCGCAATAACACAGGACAAGTGGGACCCCGTAACCGGTGCTGTGACGTGCACGGATGAATGTTTGGAAGATTTTGCCAAGGTAAATGTCTAAACTCCCTCTTCGAAGGGTAGTTAGGTCTGGTGGCAGTCATGCATATGCTTTAGTTAATTTTGTTTGCTCAGTCTCATGCAAAACAAGAAATGGGCTAAGTCGGCCAAGAATCAGCCTGTTAAAAACTTTGACTTGTACTATGAGGCCTTTGGTGGTAGGAGAGCAAGTGGGGCGTTAGAGAAGGGATTGGATAAGCCAACAAATGTAGATGATGGTATAATCCCTATCTCAGACGAAGAAGGGGTGACATCTGATGAAGGTGGCAGCGATGATGGCTTCGTTACCACCATGCAGACTGGTTTGAACAATGCAACAAGAGGTCTCAACATTGCCTCGTCCTCGACAGCCATCGGCAAGAAACCAACCAAGTCCTCGTGAGGGTTAACAAGTGATCCGGAAGCTAGAGAATTAATTGGGTGGCTTGTCTCGTCTATAGAAAGTAAGCATAGTTGTCGCAACAGAAGCTCCAGTGCAAATCAGATTGGGGCCACTAATGCTCTCATGGACCGGTGCCATGAAATAGTTAAGGAAATGGCGCTTGATGACGAAACCGCTGTCACATTTTTGGAGGTCATTGCTTGGTACCTAAATATGCAACAGATTTTCGTTAAGATGACGATGAGTCAGCGTGCCTTCTTCATGACAAAAACAATCAATATGTCGCAGACTCAAACACATACACCTTTCTCAAATCTGAACAACCCTATGGGGACACAGTTTATGTCGCCACCATTTCCCAACTTCATGTCATAACCTACCAACTATATGCAACCGACACCCTTCTTTGGACAACAACCTTCCAATAATATTCAACGGCCTCCAAATTTTGGGGGACAACAACTGGTCCAACCATTTCCTAATATTCCCCAAAACTATAACCCCCAACAACCAGCCACATACACTCCCCAAACACCGTACTACATGCCTCACTTTTCACCGCCAACGAGCCACTTTGGTGGCGATGGAAGTTCGGACTAGTTTTGAGTTTCCGCTTAATTATTGTTTCCAACAGTCATGTATTCTTACAATAGAATAATTGCCGGCTTTATGTTTGAACTTAGTAATAGACTAGATGTTATTTCATTTGTTCTACTACAACCATGTTAATGTTGTGTTGATCATGGCTATTTAGTTGTATTAAGGATAACAGTTTTATTCATGGATTAACTTTAAGATCATGCATTTATGTGTAATGACCTTTACATGCAGCTGCAATGACCTTTTTATATACATTCTTTTATTATGACTTTCTCGCACGTAGCCATGTGGAATGGAGGGCCATCAAATCACGTTACCTAAAACGATGATAGCGATGACTCGGATGACGAATATGAGATTACGACAGTAGCAGTTGTTTTGTGGTATTACTACACATATATGAAAAGACCACTACCTCAGCCAAAGCATACTTCCGTACTCACAAGTACAATGTGTGTCCAATACCTACTTGATGGACATGAGGACATTAATAGGTCAAAAATTAGGATGGACAGTGATTGTTTTAAGCGTCTTAGTTCGTTGCTTGAACTTAAAGGGCTTTTAGGACCGACTACGAATATGAATGTGGACGAGTAACTTTTTATTTTCGTCCACATTGTTTGTCAAAGTTCAAACAACAGGGAGTCACAAGATCAATGATAGCATTCAGGTGCTACCAATTCAAAGTATTTCCACGTCGTTTTGACGGCATTGTATAAGCTCCGTTTTGACTACCTTAAACCACCAAACTTCCACGTTATCGATCACGTCATAGCCGCGCATAGAAACAAGTACTTACCATGGTTTCAGGTATAGTGCCTCAACTTACTATTCTATTTGATAAACTCGTTGCCATAAAACTTTAATACTATGTGGGCTGCATTCAAAAATAATCGCCATCGATTAATTATTACTTATGTATTACATGGGAACCATATATTCATATGTGTTTGTTAACTAATTGGACCAGAAGTTGGATTTTCTTTAGAATGAGTTTGTTGCATTTATAATGGATAGATTATTACATGTTTATATAT
>NW_010358656.1:0-2947 GCF_000414095.1 Morus notabilis | reverse complement strand
GTTTGTTGCGTTTATAATGTATGTATAAATACATGTATATATATATATATATATATATATATATATATATATATCTGTTTATATATATTTATGAAGAACAATTGATTTTGTGCTAATACAAGTGAATGTTCATGTTTTAGAGAACATAAATGCATGCTAATGTTGAGCTGTAATTAGAGTTTGACATTTGTGCAAGTAAACACAAAATTTAAGTTTTAAATATTAAATCAGTTAATACTTAAACACTAAACTTTAAATTATAAATTAAACTCAATTTTTTTACAATTCAAATCTAAGTTTTTAACTCGAATAAAAAATTTAAGTTAGTAAAGTAAACGCCCTAAAAAATTTAACAACCACTTCGGTTCTTTTTATTACCTAGCTTTTTGAAAAGTATGTATTGATTGGGACGGGAAAGTCTTTGGTATATGATTAATTCCTTCATTAAAACACATTGTCGTTTATTTGGTGCTTATAACTTTTCAAGGTAGAGAGAGAAGCTAAACTCACAGTCGTTGTTTGTTTGATTAGACCTAATTTTTGTTGGCATCTCTTGTAAAAATTGTACTTTTGGGTAAGCTTTTATTTCATGATGGCAATTTATAGCAAGTTCCTTTATTCTCTTTTTTTAAATATATAATTTGTATAATTTATTATTCTCGTTGAGTTGACGCCTTATCTAATATCTCAATGCGATAAAGCAGTCTAGTAAAGTTTACCTCAAAATTTTTGGTGGTGCGATAAAAATAAGGCTCTAGTAGAATGCATCATATTGGCTTGGCTTTCAGACATTTTTAATGCCTAAGAATTTTATCGTCCTTAAGGATGTTTGAATGCCAAGAAAACATATGACATACGACCTTTGAACCTTATTCCTCTTTAATAAGGAAATATAATATTCTTCTACAGATCAGGAGTTCTAGCGAAATTAGAAAAAAGTAATTCTAATTAGATGTGATTTTCATATGGTGATTTGAGGTTACCCCCTCGTGCACTTTCGGAAGCGTTTTCCATTTCCACCATCTCTTCTACGTCGTTGAAAACGGAATAATTGTACCCTTTTCTTTTTTTTAAGATTTAGTTTGAAAATTGTACTTTAACGAGTACGATTATACATTATCACAAATATTATTCGTAATTTGCGCATGCCATTTTACATCATCAAACTGAAAACTACTTTCCAAGATCGTTGAATGTTTCCCTATAAAACGATTTCGTCCTGTAGAAACGCTCACTGTCCTGAGATCAGTAAACCAACATGTATTACGTAATTCTTTTGCATTTCTTAATGCGTTCGAGAGACAAAGCCAGTGAAGAACTCCACAATAAAGACACGAAAAAGAAAATTATGTTTGTCATTTTGTCACAACACTAGACGAGAGTAGTTATATCTTATTATCCGTGGTGGGACCAGAGCACGTGCTTGAGATACGCGGCGAAGCGAATGGGTTGTTGTCGTTTTCCTAGGTTAAGCTTTAATTTAATTTAATTTTTATTTTTTTTATGAATGGGTTGTTGTCGTTTTCCTAGGTTAAGCTTTAATTTAATTTAATTTAATTTAATTTTTTATTTTTTATTTTGGTAAATAAAGGAAGAAGAAAATAGAATAGGTGGTGATGCCGTGGAACCCACTTCCAATGGAGGAGGACTCTGTCCTCGTAGGAGGGCTGACGTGCACCGCACCATTTTTTTGCTTTTTGGCAAAATCTACTATTTTCTCGAAAGTCTTTGATATGCATTTGGGGCCCACATTCCCTACCTTCTTCCACTCGCTGCATAATATTAATCCAGAGACTTTTGTGGTAGAATCATTCTATTGATTGGTATGTCTATGTATCTAATCATATCAAATTTACATAATAATTTAGATAAAACTTATCTTGATTTTTTTTTTTGCTAGTTATATCTTGAATTCTTTTGAAAAGTAATTCACTTTGCCCCTAAATTTGAAAAGTTATTCACTTTCTTCATCTCCAAACTTCAAAGTGCTAACATTTTGCTCCTTTTACTGTTTAATTAGACAGAAAAACTGATGTAACACTAAATTTAGAAGTTAAAATCTGAGTTTAAAATAAAAACCACGGTAAGAATTTAAATTATGATATTTAAAACCAGTGAAGCCTAATTTTTTTCAAACAAATAAAGAGGCTTCTTGAGGATCTCGTTAAGGAGAGGTATCTTAATATGTGGGGGAGAACTCACACCTGAACAAGGATGTTGTGTAAATTTTTTTATTTAGTACTAAAGTGTTACTTGAGTTTTATTCAACAATTTTTAAATAATTAGGATTTTTAGCTTAAATTAAGTTTTAATTCTTTAAATCAGTGTCACACGAGCTTAAAAGTGAAATTTTTCTATTTGTGAGAGGCAAAAGAGAAAAAAATTTGATATAGTTTTTATATAATTTAATGGATGTGTCCCCCATATATCATCGTACAAAGACTAGCGCAATTCTTTTGTAGTTTCTATTTTAAGAACGAGAAGTCGGTTTTAAATATGTGACAATAAACGATTGTCATTCACATGTCATGAATAATTATATGAATAATATTAAAAGGTACATAAATAAATTATGGTTATTTTTAATATGAATAATAATATGCACATCTGTCAATATCAGTAATTCCATCGTAACTGACTATCATTTTGCAACATGAATAATATTGTTGTGAAGGATTACATCTGTCATGTTTTTTTTATAGACACATCTGATCATACATGAATATTTGTTTGAAATAATACATGACAATCGTTTATTATTATATGTTTAAAAATGACTTTTACAGATTTTTAAAATAATAATTTTTATAACTCAATACAAAAGAATTACGTCAGCCGATGAAAGAGAAAATCTCCCCCACAACAGAAAAGGCTAATTCAATATTTAAAAACAATTTCGGGAATACCTATTCTATTCACGTAAACTCCAAATTAGAAAAATCCAATT
>NW_010358655.1:0-801 GCF_000414095.1 Morus notabilis | reverse complement strand
TAAAGATGTTAATCCTTTCATCCCAAGTCCCCAAATGAAGCTAATTTGGATTCTCCCCGAAAACAGGGGTTGAAACAACACTTTTCAGGCCAAACAGGGTCAAACCCGTGTCCACCGGTCAACCGGTGACAGAGCAGTACAACACTACCGGTCGACCGGTAATGTACACACCGGTCGACCGGTCAGCCTGCAATCCGGTCGACCGGTGGAATCGACTGCGCGAGAGAAGCTCGCGAAAATAGCAAATCCAGTCCCAAATCCAAATATTTCAAAGGAAAACCACTAGATCCGGGTTCTAGATCCTAAAACAAGTCCAAAGAACCCAAGATCTCCAATTTCTACTCTAGTTTTACTCAAAATCATCAAAAATCCGGTTTGAACCAAAATAAGTTTTGAAATCTGAAAAACATAGATTCAAGAAAGGTTCTTTCAGTAATCTTACCTCGAATCCTTCTCTTGACGTTGAAAACTCTTTGAAATCACTCTTGGTTCGAATCCGGTTTTGATTTGAGACACAAATGGGAGAGAGAGAGGGAGAGAGAGAGCACGGAAGAGAGAGAGAGAGAGAGAGAGAGAGTGAATGCACGGGGAGGAAGAGAAAAGGAAAAGAAAAAGAAGAAAAGAAAAGAAAAGACATATGGCAAAATATTTAAAATGACAGTCCAGAAATGCGCCCATACACACTTCTGGTTTAAAAATAAAATTACTCAGAATATTTAAATACCTTGGAATTATTTAAATTTACCCATGTTAGAAACATTTATTTATTAATAATCAATTAATAAATTCAGATTAGGCACA
>NW_010358654.1:610-899 GCF_000414095.1 Morus notabilis | reverse complement strand
CCCTTTTGCAGCAAGAGCTTCACCATGTGCTCATCCCCGAGGGCGGCTGTAACATGCAACGGCGTGTCTCCATCGAGCGCGTCCTGACTGTCCGCCATTGCCCCACTGGCCAACAAAAGCCTCGCACAATCCCTTTTCCTATCCTCAACCGCTAGGTGTAGAGCAGTATAGCCATCTTTTGTCAATGCATCAACATTTGCTCCTTTAAGTATAAGAAGCCTCAACACCTCCACATGACCGTTTCGGGCCGCCAGATGAATTGGGCCGAAAGAAGAATTCTCAGATCGTT
>NW_010358654.1:0-318 GCF_000414095.1 Morus notabilis | reverse complement strand
TTGCCCCACTGGCCAACAAAAGCCTCGCACAATCCCTTTTCCTATCCTCAACCGCTAGGTGTAGAGCAGTATAGCCATCTTTTGTCAATGCATCAACATTTGCTCCTTTCAGTATAAGAAGCCTCAACACCTCCACATGACTGTTTCGGGCCGCCAGATGAATTGGGCCGAAAAAAGAATTCTCAGATCGTTCGCGGAAGGCCTTTCGGGCCAACAAAAGCTCAACAATCAAGGCCTCTCTGGCCTCAGAAGCAGCCTCCATTGGGCTGCAGCCAGATCGACTCTGGGCCTCCAAATCAGGCCCAAACTCAAGAATTA
>NW_010358653.1:0-484 GCF_000414095.1 Morus notabilis | reverse complement strand
CGATCTACGAATGGCACGGGAACGACGACAACTTTTGGTGTCGTAACGGCCCATCAGCCG
Organism: Morus notabilis; assembly: GCF_000414095.1. Lineage (NCBI taxonomy): Eukaryota > Viridiplantae > Streptophyta > Magnoliopsida > Rosales > Moraceae > Morus > Morus notabilis. The sequence continues at coordinate 424 of NW_010358653.1, read as the reverse complement.
TTATATCGATGCTCTCTTCGCGATCTACGACTGTCACGGGAACCGTAAAAAGTTTTGGTGTCGTAACGGGGCCAATAATCCGTCAGATCGAGGCTCTCTTCGCACTCTACAACCACCACGGGACCGGGGACAACTTTTGGTGTCGTAACAGGGCCCATCAGCCGTTACATCAAACCACTTCGCGATACAACAGCCATGTTTTCGGCAAAAACTTTTGGTGTCCTAACGGGGCCCATCGGGCATTAGATCGAAGCTCTCTTCGCGCCCTACAACCGCCACGGGAACGAAGACAACTTTTGGTGTTGAAACAGGGCCCATCAGCAGTTTGATCGAAGCAGTCTTCGTGATCTACAACTGCCACGGGAACGACAAAACTTTGGTGTTGTAACGGGGCCCATCAGCCGTTAGATCGAAGCTCTCATCG
>NW_010358652.1:904-1140 GCF_000414095.1 Morus notabilis | reverse complement strand
TACAGGGACAAATCCATACCATGGCCGGAGGAAGTTCTGGAGCTCATGTTAAAAACCCAGTTGTTGAGGGTATGATACTTATCTCACACTCTTTTACACGAGTCTTATTTGACACGGGTGCTATGCACTCACTTATTTCCACTTCTTTTGTGAAAATTTTGGGTTTAAAACCTGAGAACCTAGAGACCCCAATGTTCATGAACTCTCCATTGGGATGTGTGGAGGTGATTAGCATA
>NW_010358652.1:0-264 GCF_000414095.1 Morus notabilis | reverse complement strand
ATGAGTTGTTCGATCAGTTGGGAGGATCACAGTATTACTCTAAGATCGACTTAAGATGCAGGTACCATCAATTGAAGATTAAGGATGTGGATATTCTAAAAATAGCTTCCAGAAGTCGCTATGGGCATTTTGAATTCCTAGTAATGCCTTTTGGATTAACGAATGCTCCCGCCACTTTCATGGATTTGATGAATTGAGTCTTCCGCCCATATCTAGACTAGTTTGTGATAGTCTTCATTGACGACATTCTGGTTTACTCGAAAA
>NW_010358651.1:0-543 GCF_000414095.1 Morus notabilis | reverse complement strand
TTTCATCTCAAGCTTTAACCTTTTTGGTTGAAGGAGATAGAAATGGCGTGCTTAATAAAATACCATTGTTGCTTAATATAGAGGAAGATCTAAAGACTTTTAATGAAGCTATGACTTCAAGGGATGCCTCCTTTTGGAGAGAGGCTGTGAATGATGAAATGGATTCAATTATCTCGAATCAAACTTGGATCTTGGTCGATCTTCCTCCGAGATCAAAACCAATAAGCAACAAATGGGTGTTTAGGAGAAAGTACAATACCGATGGGTCTATACTAACATTCAAAGCTAGATTAGTAGCTAAAGGCTTTAAACAAAAGCGTGGTATAGACTATTTCGATACATATGCTCCGGTAGCTAGATTGACATCCATAAGAGTGCTATTTACAATTGCATCAATATGCAATTTGCATGTGCATCAAATGGATGTTAAGACGGCTTTTCTAAATGGTGATCTTGATGAGGAAATCTATATGGAACAACCCGAAGGCTTTGTTCTACTTGGAAATGAAAAGAAGGTTTGCAAGTTAGTCAAGTCACTTTATG
>NW_010358650.1:129961-155801 GCF_000414095.1 Morus notabilis | reverse complement strand
TTAATTTTTAATTTTTAAACAAGTTAACAAATATATAAGTTTGAATAGTGAATGAAAATATGAAATGAGATATTTTATTTACGATTATCTCATTAAATAAAAACCTTTCCAAGGAAAACCCAGTTGGATAAAACTTTAGTAAAGAAAAAAGAGTACAATCATAATAATTCTACATAAGATGTTTATAAAATTACTAAAAAAAGAAAAAAAAATGAAGATATTATAGGCTTATATGGGCTAGGCCGGGCCATTATGGGCCTAGAAGGGCCAGGCTGGGCCGGCCCATCATGGACCTAGACAGGCCGGCCCAGCCCGACCCAAGCCTGGCCTATGATTTTTTGTGGGCCGTGTTGTGCCGGCCCATGGGTCAATATACGTTGGCCTAGCCCAACCCACCAATATTTATGGGCTGGGCGTATCTTGAACAGTGACGGACCGTGCCGGCCCGACCCGTCATTGTGTCGGGATGGGTCTGGGCCGGCCCACGGGCCTCGGCCCATTGTTACATCTCTATTAAAAACTATGAAAATAGTAGAAAATAGGCCAATATGAAAAGCTTAAAAAAGTATATAGACCAATTTTTAGTTATAGAAATTAATAGGCCATAACTTGTCAAGTTATGGTTCATAATCAAATACATTATAGACAAACTTGTCAAGTTATGGTTTATAGCCAGACAAATTATGGATAAAAACCGTGAATTATGGATAATAACCCGTCAAGTTATGGTTCATAACCAGACAAGTTATGGATAAAAACAATAATTTAGCCTATTTATCTACTTATGTAAACTATTAGCCTATTAATTTTAATTCATCTCAAATCTTAACCTATTTTCCTCTTTCTCCTTAAAAACTACGTGATGCACTAAGTAAACTTAGTTATCTAATTGTTGATAGCACTTTGTTATCCATCTGAACTCGAGCATGACCTTGTTTTCAAAGTTACTTATCGAAATAACATATTTACAAAGGAAAATATCCTAAATGTGTCTTGTGTTTCTTTAAATAATGATTTTATGCTTTTGATTATATGAATGTAAAAACTAAATAGTGTACCCTACAAATATTAAAAGGTTTAGGAAAAAAAAAAACTTTCGACTAGTTAAATTTCTAAATAATAAAAGTTTTGACATACTAAAATTAGCTGAATACTATGGATTAAATATATCTGCAAATAATAAATAATTCAAAATTTTTAAAAAAGCAAACCTAAAATAAATAATTTTAGAGGAGATAACAGGGTCTTGGGAAGGCGGCGCTGGGGAGACCGCTGGGAGGCAAAGGATATGGTGCTGGGGTGGAGGGGTGGACTAGCTTGCGGAGAATATGGTAATTTATTATTCTTTTTTTAAGAAGTTTTTTAGTTTGAAAAAAGTTATTTTGCTTAATTTTTTTAGTAAAATGCTATTGTTTAAATTATATACATATACATATACATATATATATATATATAATTGTTGCATATTATTGAGTGTGGGCTGTGAGTATTTTTAAGAATTTAACGGATTACGGAGTTTTAAAACTGGTTATAAAAGCACAAAGACCCTTTAGTCATTCACATAATAAGAAGGGAAAAGGAGGTATTTTTTGTGTTCCACGGGAGTTCTAATTTAGGGGTTGTTTGGTTGGGAGATTCGTACCCCGATTCGAATCATGATTCATAGTTCGTTACAGTATTTTCTCTCACAAAAAATACACGTAAATAAAAAATAGTTCTAATATCATAATTTTAATCCATGAACCAAACGTAGTTGAGATTTCCTGATGCATCCACTGATTCCTACCACTCAATAATCTTTATAAAAAAAATGTGGTATTTTTCTTCTAAACACGAGATATTTACGATACATTTTCTTGTTCTTTTTACTAGTTAACTGAGCTTTTAGGAGTTATTAGTTAACATAATGCTTAGCTTAGAAATGATAATCCACATTGATTTTATCCCAAAATCTTTGAATCATTGCGTTATAAATTAATCAAATCCATGCTAACAAACCTAAAAATAATAGTATAAAAATAAAAAGAGGAATCAAAGTCATGCATATATACACACTTCAGAATATATCATATTGAAATATAGAATTGTAAGCAAGTTTTGCAGACCAAACCCAAGAAGAGAATAACCCAAAATCCAAACATAATTCTCCTGCTGCCGCCAGCTCAATCGGGCAAATCAATGTGGATTATGAAACGCCAATTTGCGTGAAACAATAAGTAGACAATTCAATATTGTTTTAAAAGCGGTGTTACGTCTCCATGAAGTATTGTTAAAAAGCCAGAGCCAGTTCAAGAAACTTCCACAGGTTTGCAACTTTTAATTTCAGGTTTGGAACCTTATTCGAGAATATGTTCTCATATTTAGAACTTTTGTAAGAACTTTTGAGTATAGAGGATTTTATAGACTACTTGTTCTCTATTATTTGATATGTTTTCTATTATTTGATAATTTTATGAACTACTTATTGTGTTGTAATTTATACTTTTTAAAATATTAGTGCTAATTGTAATTCATTTAAAAATAATATATATTTTTTAATTCACAACATTCCCATGCACAACTAAACACAGTAATGTAATATTCTTGAGAATTTGTGAAAGATTCCTGTATGGAACCAAACACAATAATGTATTATTCTTAGGAATCATATTACCCTCCATTACTTTCCCGGAAATATGATTCATACTGATTTCCGCATACCAAACCCCGCCTATGAGGTCTAAGTAGACAAGTCCTTATCTGCTTTTGAGATAACCCATTTCTTATGGTCTTAAAAAGCAATTATAAGGGTAGGAATTTAGTTGTGGCTTTATCTTTTAGCAAAGCAAACATAGGATGTTTTGAAACGTTTGAAGACAGCCACATGGTAGGGACCCTTTACCCCAAATTAGATGCATGTGTTTCCTACATCTTCCAACGACGTACTACTTAACATATGGTCGCTTTTTGCTTTGGAAAAAAAAAAAAGAAGAAAAAGAAGAAGAAGAAGAAGTTGGCCCAGTTCACCATTGTACTAATTGCGCGTACTTTTAATTGAATAAATATCGGCGACTTTACAGGAATACTGCAAAATTTAAGTTTGGATTGACTAATGCTGGATAAAAAATATTTGCAAAGAATGTCAATAGTCATTTCATCATATATATTATATTTAAAATATTAAATATAACGAATAAAACTTTAAGGTATCATTTGAATATTCAGTATCTAGTAAAAATACAGACTATGAATTCTAGTATCTGGCCACTATACCAGTTGGTATGCGTTGAGAATACCGGTTTTTTGTTTTTTGCTTTTTGCTTTTTGCTCTTTTTTTTTTTTTTTGAATTTTCTGTGGGTTTTTTTTTTGTTTTTGTTTTTGTTTTTTGTGTTTTTTTTCATCATTCAATCCACAATGAAAAGTTGTGGCATCCCTCCTAGATATCTCATTAAAATTTGAATGTCAAAAATGGTGCTAAAGGCTAATATATTATCATTGAAGGTGTGCCATTGTTTTAATTTACTTGTAAGTTAATACTAGTTTTAAAGAATTTTTTGAAATTATATACTTGCATTTTCTTATAATTTAAAGATACTTTTTGTATTTTGCATTTTTTTTAAACAATTGTTGATGTGATATTCATGATATGCTTATTGAGTAGTACTGTTACGCACGACCTTATAATTTTGCAAAGCTAGATAGTATTTGTTCCCTAAAAATTGGCTAGGGACTGTGCTATTTTCATCGGTAAAACCGTTTTGAAATTTTATATTATAGAGGTCGGATTCTATAATTAAATTTGTTTAGAGGGTTAATGACCGTTCACAGGTGATGATTGCATTAGTTAGTCGATTGAAATTGATAGAGCACTATAATGAGAACGTAAAGTGTGAGAAAGTAAATGAACACGCAGATTTATAGTGATTCACCTTCAATATGAGGGGCTACATCCATTGTAGAGTCTTGAAGTATCACTATATCTTATAAAAAGTATAATTACAATGGAGAAGAAGAATGGGGAGAGAAAGGAGCATAGGATTTAGAGAGAAATCTAGAGAGACAAAGTAAATGTGCAGAATATATGATGTGGGATCTGAATGAGTTGTCCAATTTGTGATTTTAACCCCTATTTATAGGAGATGATCTCTAGTTTCTTTTTTTTTGAGCTGATGTGTTGTTGACTACCAAATGGCCAGTTTCCTATTCCTTCAGTTGACTTTCCCATTCTTTATTTCCTTATTTGCTTTATTGTAGATTTCCTCTTCAATATTGATCCAATTCGTGCCTTTAATATCAAATTTAACTAGACTAGACTTTGTGGCTTCCATGGAACCTTTTTCTTGATTTATTTGTGGTAGTCCCTACAGGTCTTCTGTTATCGTACTTCTCTAGTTGTCTTTAGTCTTTCGAATCAATTTTGCAGCTAGCTGATTTTAGTTGACTTGCTTCTCTGAATGTTGTTCATGTGTATGACTGTGGTATTGGTTCTGATTTTACCCCTAACAATAAGCTCCTTACTCCTTCATTAATGGAAGTCGACTTAAGGAGTGTTCGTCAACTTGAGAGCTTTCTTGAGTTGCGTTGGTGCGGTTAAAACTTCTCTCGGTGTCTGTTGGTGTTTTGAGGCGGTTATGGAGCCGTTTTGTTGGCGCGTCATCTAAGATTCTGTAAAAAGTTTTAAAAAATAACCACATTTAATTTTTTTATTATAATAAAAAATTTTCATATAAAATCACATTTTAATTTAAATCAATGAACTAAACGAGCATTAAATGGCTTCACTTATTTGGCGTCCCCACGAGGTGTCATTTTGTTGTTGCTGACAGTTGCGATTGGACGTGCGTGAGAAACTTGGGGTATGAGAGTTGGCAGTTTGAAATGACGGTGCCTTCACGAGTTTATCCGCATTGTTGGTGGAGATGAAATCTTGTCCGTTCATTGCGATTTCAGACATTAAATGAAAATTCGAACTAAATTTGGTTCATTTCCTCTTATTTCTTCTCTCCATAATCGTTGTAAGAGTTCATCTCGTTTTCTTCTTCACGCCAAGTTTTCTCGAGTAGTTTTCCAAGTAATTTCGTCTCCTTCTTTTCTTTTGCTTCCATTTTTTTTTAACTTGCTTTGAACCATTAGGTTGCTAGATTGAGTAGCTTCTAGGTCGTTGAAACCCATTTCTTCTCAATTTTCATAGGAGAGAAAGAGAACAAAAAAAAAGGACAAAAAGAAAAAAGAAAAAGTATCTGATGGGGATAAATCTCATATTAGAACAAATAGGTCTGCTATTAAGAAAAGCCACCTTTACTGTTTTAGTAGAATTTGCTCTCTATTTCTGAAAACATTATCCAGACCTTTCATTTCAACTTTTGCTTTCACTACATGGGACCATGCTGAGGCGTTGACAAATGAAAGAAATTGTGGAAATAGTTTAGAGAATTTATCTAGGACTTGAAAAAATAAACTATCAGTAGTTTTTTATTTTTTAATCGTTGAATATGTATAAAAAATTATATGTTTTATGTACTTTTTAATTTAATGTGATTTTGACTAGATCAATTAGTTAAAAATTGACACTACAGATCAAAAGGACTATAGATTAAGTCAATATTTTAAATCTCCATGTAAGGAATTTAGCCTCTTTGGTATGCAATATGCAAACAACACTAGCCAGAAACCGCACAGTAAGAAGAAAACTAATCGAAATAAGAAATTGAGATCAGAGAAAGAAGATGTTTTGATTATGAACAATCCTACGTCAAATATACTATGTAGTTATAGTCTTTACACACTTGGGCCTGTTTGGTGCCAGGATTAGTTTTAATACTGATTTGGTGAACATTTTAAAAGACTGGATTGAATAAATTTTTGCCCTGTCTATGCTCAAATTTCCTTAGAAGGAGATGTTGCTATCCCTTCCTGACGAACGTGATAACTTTTAACTAAAGCACATTGTGATAAAAAATAGGGACTTATTTGTAAATTTTTATAAAATGAGGCCTAAATGTAATTTTTAAAAAATTGAGGGGCCAAATTACAATTTTTATATAAGTAAAATAGTTTAAAAAGATTATAGTTTTATCCCTCAAGTTATGAAGAATTACAATTTAATCTCAAATTTTAAATTTTTTTTGTAAAAACATCTTTATCCTAGTAATACAACACCAAATATGGGATTAGATTAAACTAAAATTTAATCCTATCTTTTTCTATACATTCCAATTCATTGTCCTAAAACTATATTATCCAATGTTGTCCTATATTAGCTTGTTTCTCATGCCTACTTCATGAGAATTCTTCTCCGTCCACAAATTATTATAGTTAAAAGTAGGAATGCTTATAACAAGGAATGCCTTGAATGACCAACTTCTAACATCTCTTTAAGTCACTAGCAAGAAAGACAGTTCTTTCTATAAGTGGAGGTCGATTTCACACAGTCAAATTTATATTAGGGGTGAATGACCAATTCGCGGAGTGGTAGATATTTAATTTGTTTGCCTAAGATGATCTAGTGGATGAGCAAAAAAGTAAAGTGCAGAAAATAAATAGACATCGAATTTTATAGTGGCGCACCTGTAATGAAAGGCTACGTCTACTGTAGTGTTTAGTTTTCTATTGCGTATGTAGAAAATATTACAAAGAAGCTAGAGAAAGCTTGAGAAAGACAATAATGGAGGAAAGGGGCTTGAGAAAGACAATAATGAAGGAAAGGGAGAGAGGGGGCGGTTCTAGGGCGTATTGCAGGAGTAATACACGAGTTTGTGTGTCTTCATATGTCCCAAACAATGAGGGAAGTCCTCCTTGCTGGAAGCTATGCTTTTCCTTTTAAGACTAGTTTTCTTTTCGTGAAAAGAGTTGACTTTTTTGATTGTGTTTTTTATTCTTGTTTCCTTATAGACTTTGTATCTTCTCAGATTTGGACCAGCTTTGATATGATTTGGTAGCTTCTTGAAATCCCAGAATGGAAGGTTTCATGGAAGATTCTCAAAATATTTCTTGGAGTAGTTGACTCTGGATGCTAAAGTCGTCTGAGCTGATCCTAGATGCAGGTCATCTTCTATCCTTCTTGAGCTGCTGAATCCTTCTGAGAGATCTCCTTGGCTGGTAATTTCAAGTCTAGTCGACTCGAATTTACACGTGTGCGGTTGAGATTGAATGACGAAATTTGACCCCAACAATATCCCAAATCTTTTCTCACATATTCGCTCTCATATCCATAATCCAATTGAAGCAATCACGTGTACACCAGCAAATCCTAGTACGAGTCAAAAATGTATTTCAGTCTTCGTAGAAAGGAGATGAAGGGATAGCTAGAAGTATCCTGATAGACGATTTGGAGTTCGATAAGAAGGTTGTCTACTTGGAATGATTAGACGGTTGGCTAAGAGAGAACGTAAAGAAAGGTTAGGACAAGGGTTCTTTTTATATGTGATTTATGTATGGATTAGTTCTGCTACATATAAAAACAGAATTGTAATATATATAGTCTGTTTATTGCCAAGCTGATGAAAATAATAGAATTCATTAATGACAACAATTGGCCTAATTAACTTATTCAATATCCTGTTAAAAATGAGAGAATTTTAGAACTAGAAAAGCGGCTAGGATGAAAAACTAGAGATTTAACAATTTTGTATTACGTCTCAAACTTTTTTTGGGCTTGGTACAGAATGAAAGGACTCACCTTTATATATAATAGTGGCAACTACTTAACAAACGGATAGGATTTTGTCAACATACTTCTAATTTAATAGATACAGATGACTCTTAAAATTCTCTTCCATCTTCTCTAACAAAAGTCAACTATGCTAAACTACTATAACTATCTAGATTATTCTATAGACTTCTCTACAATAAGTTTTTAGAACTTAAAAAACACTTTTTGGGCTCTTATCTAGACAATTAAACTCTAAGCTTAATAACTAATTAACTATAAAATCCAATAAACATTAAGCCTAAAAAATCAAGTTTAACTTCGAACATATCCAAAACAATCTCTACAAACTTAAAAATCTCTAAAATTTATGGCTCCATTGATTTTGTCACAAGGTTGATCAGAATTTCAAATGTTTTCTTCCTCTTTTAAAATAACGACTGAAATTTGTAATCATTTATGAAATAGGTTTACCAGGGAGAAAAAGAGCGATTAATCTTAAAGAACGGGAGCTCAAAACTTCTTGCAAAGATAAATATGGATATATGACCATTGATGAGTGGTGTTCTACTCACATATCAAATGCTTTTAAATTTAATTATTTGTTTAATTCTCAAGCATTGTTTTTATTTTGGTGTATTTTTGTACATTTAGTAGGAAAATATAGAAAATTGGACTTAGTAGCAATCTGAATCAAAATTTGAAGCAAACCAAGCAAAAAAGGGCACAAAGGCCCCTTCATGGCAGCAAGAGGAGTGCACCCGCGCAACATAATGGCGCGGGCATGCCATCAAGCGGGGTGCTGCAGAATGGACCGCGTAGGCGTGCGGCCGCGCCTCCTATCCGAGCTGATTGAAGTTTGGGTCATTTTTTATCCTTGATCTAATTTGGAGGGCCGAGATTACTCCTTTGGAGGTGATGTGAGAGACCACAATGCCACAAAAATCCTAATTTTGAGAGGCACACTTATCAAGAATGATTGGAGGCACAAACTTCTAGAATAAGAGAGAGCTTAGAGGATGAAAATTAGAGGATTTTTCTTGGAGACATCTTGGAAGATTCTTGAAAATTGAAGCATTGAAGACCACTCTACTATAGTTTTCTCTTAATTTCTACTCTTTTTATTTTGATTTTAATTTGAAAATTATAATTGTGATATTGTGACAACATGGTTGCTTTTATGGTTTTCATGATGACTATGCTTATGGATTTGAGCATGTGCGGCTAGATTTCTAACTAAGGCCTTGATGTAGCTAGCTTGAACTATGTTGTGAATATTTAGTTGCTTTTTAATGAAATCTTGACTCAATTATTTGTGTTTCTCTTGAACTTAATGCGTCTAGTTGATTGGAAAGACTTGTTTCTTTGATACTTTGGTTGATGCTCGGGAGAGTTTAGTTCGAATATCAGTATGGGGAAGCACAATCTAATGTTGTTATGAGACCAGGAGGTGATCAACACGTAGGTAATCGTTATGAGAATCTTGGTAATTGTGAGACCGAAAGGTGATCAAATGCTTAGATAATCATTGAAAGGTTGAGCTTAATGAATGTGTTTATACCCATGTTAGATAGGAATATTGGCTTGTTTATTTGAACATATTGTCTTACTTGACACCTGGGAGAGGTAGTGAGACTAATTTAGAATGTTTAGATTAATGAATTAAGTTAAATTAATTAGCAACCACTAAATAAGAAGACATAGGGAGAGCGAAGCGAAGTCAAGACCCTAGAACTCTATTATTATTTTTATTTCCACTCATAGTTTCGATATTTAATTACTCAATTTTAGTTGCCTAAATAAAATTTAGTCACGATCACTCACGGTACTTAGTTTAATTCTTGAAAAATCAATTGTTATAGGACGATATTTGACTTTTTAGTCACTTTATTAGTTTTGCGACCTGTGCACTTTTAGAAAATTTTGTAACAACCATATATATGTTGGTTTTGAAAACGATTTCTATGCGGAAGCACATGTTTAGCGGATCGTGTATAACACAATTTTTTAACAAACATTTGAGATACTTTATAAAATACATTAATTTATGCACGACTAAAGTATCATAATGTGAGCCCCAACGTGTGTCACCTAAACGTTTGAGAGCAGTTTCTTGATTTATGCCTCGTCCACTTGAGATATCATTATTCTTGATTGCTTTAGCAATGATGGCCTTTTGTTTGTCTCAAAAAATATCACAGCATTTTGGTGGAGCTCCAACAACATGTACTACAATAGTAACCGTTACACCACGGTCGAGGGATTGACCGTTCTTTTAGGTGACAAGCGCCGAAGTCTCCCTGTTGATGATCGGTCATTGATGCCGAGGCAACCAGTGTGTCCAGAGTGCTCTTTATACGTCGAGGATTCGCGTATGCCAATGCACGTCGAGAGCCCGCCCAGGTGGCGAGGGCCACGACATCGAGGCAGCAGCCCGGTCAAATCCGCTGTTAGTCCAGGGAAAGAGACACTGTATCAACTACCGCCACTGTTGAGGTTAGGAAATCAGGTATTGGGTAAGAGTGGTTAGCCTGACCGGGAAGCAGAAATCATAGAAATCTAGTTGCCAAATCCCCAACTTAAGGGATAGAGGATGATCTCCTCGGGAAATGCATGGGGTCTCTCACATGTATAAGGCCTATAAATAGAGCCATGGGATTTTCATTGAGTTTTTTACGCACACTACTATACTACTCCAGAGAGAGTTTGTAATCAGAAAGCATTAGTGCATTTACAAGTGGATTAGGTAAAAAAATTGAGCCGAACCACTATAAATTCTTGTCTCATTTACTTATTCAGCATCACTAACTCCAAATTAACACGTGAGAGATTATTGCGAGTGTTCTCGGAGAGTTAATTCCTTGTTGACTGAAATCCACCATCAATAGTAACTGAGTTTAAAAGCTATAAAACTTAAATATGTTTCTTTGCCACAGCTACAAGAGCAAGTTTAAGTTGATGAGCAAAACAATGAACATAAAAAGCATAGGGATTTTCCTTTTTAAGACTGTTAAACTCTCCTTGCATATTACTTGCCCCATCATAACCTTGTCCCCGTAATCTGGATATGCTTTAATTTGTTTCTAGAAAACAATTTATTCAATAGCAGCTTTTAGCGACAAAGCTGTGGTACTAGCAAAATGTTCTATCCCTACAAAACGTTCAATCACATGCCCATTCTTATCTACATAACGCAATACAACAGTCATCTGCTCCTTTTGTTGAATTATCTCTTGATTCATCAACTAGAATAAAGAACATTACATCATCAATATCTTTCATGATAACATTAATAATTTCAGCCACTGAAGCACTCACAATATCTTTTTGAAAATCAGGTGATGTTAATTTCAAATTTCCAGGAGCATTTCCTAATGTAATAGCTTTGACATCATCGTTGGGATCAGCTAAAAACTGTAGAAGTTCAAGAAAGTTACCTTGATTGCATGAATTTTTAGATTCATCATCACCACGAAAAGCAAGGCTTTGCCGCAAAAGAAATCGAGCACAATCAGCTGATGCATTCAAGCGGTGTCGATAATCACTTCTCGACTTTTCTGATTCCTTTAAGAAAAATCCTTCAAGATATTGTTTTTTCACTCTTCAAGACTTCAAACGTCCTCCAAGCTTGGTTATGATCACTATAAGGCCCTCCAACATGCATATGAATTCTATCATTCTTTTTAAAAAGATAACAACACAAATAAAATACGTCGTTTTTTGCAACGCTATATTCTAACTAATTAGGAAATTCTTCAAACCAATCTTTGTTGAATTTTCTTGATTGTTTCCCAAATTTGGTCAATGGAAATTTATGGTCTGTAGGTTGATAAGGACCTCTTTGCGCATACAGTCGTCGAACTTGATCACGGATGTTCAGACCATACTCTAAAATTGGAATTCACAACCCAGGATCAGTTGGTAGTTCTTTAGGATCAAAATCCAACTTACTTGATTTAGCACTCTTGCCATTTTTTCCCGTAGGAATTTCAGAGTCCTTTGACAAACTTTTAGAATACCTCTTCATACCTGTTCAATAAATTGTCACCTAAATATTAGAAATTCATGTTGAAGTTTTTATTTTTTATTTTTTCATACACTAGGGATGAAATCAGTGAACATTATGAGTGTACGGTTTTTGACTAATCAAATCTTTTCCTCTAAAAGAAGTAATCATATTCTATTCTCTAAAATATAATAGTAATAACAATTCAACAATTCTCTTTCAAAGTTCAATAATTAACCATTATAATTCAAAAGTAATCACATTATACCCTCTAAAATACAATAGTAATAACAATCTATCAATTTGTATCTTTAAAAAATTCAACTCTGAACCATTATAATTCAACCAATAAAATAATTATAAAAATGAGTACACAAAGAAAAACTATTGAGAAAATTACCTATATGAAGGTCGGAGGTACATCAGCAGTCCAAAGAGTCTTGGACTTGGTCCCCTTGAAAGACTTGGACAACGAGACAAAAGGGCTTGTTTGTTTTCGTTTCCGTTTCCATTTTTCACAGTTTTTGAGAACGAAAAACGAAAACGCGTAATGAAAACGTGTTTGGCGTAAAATTTTCCAAAACTTAAAAACAAAAACGATATTGTCCTTATCTGAAAATCTGAAAACGATTTATTTCCGTTTTCATTATTCCGTTTTCGTTTTCTCTCTTCAGCTCTGTGACCATCTGCGACTGCCCACCCTCCCCTGCCGCTTCTGCGAATACGATTATTTAATAATATTATTTATTTAATATATTATTAATTTAAATATTATTACATGTTTTTAAAAATTAAACTACCAAACACAATTTCAGTTTTTTTTTAAACTGAAAACAATCTCAGAATAAAACTACCAAACGCATTTTCAGAAATGATTCAAAAATAAAAATAAAAACGTTTTCATTTTCATTTTTATACAAAAAATAAAAACGTTTTGAAACCAATTCCAAACGCATCCAAAAGTGCCGTGAGTCAGTTTCCTCTTTCAATTGTATAAAGACAATGGTGTTAAGAGACCAGAGAATCAAGACTCAAGTGTGCTTTTTAGTCTCTCATTGCTGATGCTTGATATTGAAATTGAATCAGCCAAATGGGGGGAGAAGTAGAAAAGTCATAGAAATTGGACAGCTACTTAGGGAAATGATTACCGTGTTTGGAATTATTCTTATTTTTATTTTTTACATTTTTTGAGAAAAAAATAAAAACGATTCTAAAACGGTAGTTGGTATAATTAAAGACAAAAAATAGAAATAAAAATGATTTTTTAGTTTAGTGTTAAATGAGAGAGAAATAAAAAATAATTTTTAATAATTTTTCATTTTTTGGTTTCGTTTTCTCTTCTCTGGAGTAGAGAGATATACATTAATGAGTTTTTTATACATAAAATAATCTCTTGATAAAACTGCCAAACGCATTTTAAGAAATGATTTCTATCTAAAATTGAAAACGTTCTCATTTCTATTTCTATATAAAAAATAAAATATTTTAAAATGAGTTATAAACGCATGTTTTTCATTTTTCATTTTTTTCTTTTAAGTAATATAAAATGCCTTTGAAACATTAGAGGGCCACTTTCACAATTATTGGGCTATTAGAAAAAAGGGCTTTTGGTTACCGAAAGAGGACTTCACTGGGGCTTATTAATTATTTAATACTATTGTAATATTGTACCTGATTGTAAATATAATATTTAAAAGGAAATTTTTTTTGAGTGAAGCCCCAATGAGCAAGCTGTCCCTCCGTCCCTGCAGACAAGAGCAGCCTTCATTCCTTCCTGTTCACCTAATATTCGATTTCCAGCGGTAATTAATATCTTTTTTTTTTTTTTTTTTTTTTTTTTTTTTTTTTTTTTTTATTAAGGTCCCCGCCCCCCCTTTTTTTTTCCGGGGGTTAATTTTTTTTTTTTTTTTTTTTTTTTTTTTTTTTTTTTTTTTTTTTGTTAATCAAGGTCCAGGCCTCACCTTGTGTTGACTGTTTCTTTTACGTGTTCACTTTGAAAGTCTTTTTTTTCTCGTCGGCGGAAAAAGAGTTTAGAAGATTTTTTAAGATAGTCTATAAATGAGTATATTTTGCCATTGCTTCAAGATAGTCTCCCTTGAACTAGACTTAGAAATATTTTGTCAGTCATCAAGGATATGTAAGATATTCACCACTCCAATAACAACTTTGTCCTCCAAATCATATTTTTCCCTTGCAATATTTTTTGATTCTCATATATGTAAGGCTTGATTTCCATAATAAGCTCTTTATGGAAGGGCTTGTTTGTTGGGTTAGACAGAAGGTAGAAAAGCTGAGACAGAGCAGCTGCTTCCAAAGCAAGTCAGGTACATATGGCTTTATCATTTCTGATCATCATATGAGAATATTTAATTTGATGTGAAGTGTCTTATAAATATACTTCTCCATTGAGAAACAATACACTCATTTGTAGATATTCAAATTGTTTCATAGATCCATATGAGAAAGAAAGAAAGAAATTGCTTTTAGAGAGAGGTAGCCTGCTATTAAAGGAAATGATAACTTCTTGCAAAGATAAATGCCGGTGTAACCCTATTCGAAGCATCTCGGCAAGAGAAGTTCTCGAAGCGACGAATAATTTTGATTCACATTTCCATGATTCTTTCTATTACAAGTGGTACAAGTGTACTCTTGATGATCGGCCGGTTCTACTAAAAAAATACGAGCTCGATTTTGAGAATATAGCATATCGTGACATCGTGATAAGTTCACAGATGAGCAGCAACAAAAATGTTCTTAGGCTGCTGGGATGCTGCTTGGAATTCTCAGGTCCAATATTGGTTTATGAGTATGCACCCTATGGGGCTCTCGACAGCGTAGTTCCTTCATTATCCTGGAAAATGAGGCTGAAAGCTGCGAAAGATATTGCGAATGTGATAACGTACCTCCATGTCGCATTTCCGAGGCCAATTATCTATAGGGATATGGATCCTTCAAATATTTTTCTGGACAAGGATTTTGCTCCTAAATTGTGTAATTTTGGTTTCTCCATTTCAATTCCTGAAGGTGAAAGTCATGTTGAAGATATAGTAATAGGGCGTTTGGGGTTTGCAGAACCTGATTATGTCCGCACAGGGTTTATTACCGAGCATATTGACGTTTATAGCTTTGGGGTTTTTCTTCTCGCCCTTCTAACTGGACAAAAAGCTATTGATGAAAGTAGACCTGAAGGTAATGAAATTATCGGAAAATATGTGTCATACTTGTTGAAAGATGAACAGTTTAGTGAAATTGTTGATCCTAAGATTTCAGAAGAGGATGGAGGAATCTATGAAGAGAAGCAGCTTCAATTGGCAGCTTTTTTAAAACTGGCGTTGAGATGCATTGAAGATAGAAGAGAAGATAGGCCACACATGATTGATGTGGCAAAAGAACTCGTCAAGATTGAGAGGTTCACATCTTAAAAGTTTTTCTAAATTAGACTTCCTCGTGTGTTTGTATTCAGTTTCTGGTTTATGACTTGTTTTATACCATAGGCTTTGTTTGAGATCATGTATGACAACTTATGACATAATCTTATTCACCAAAAAAAAAAAAAAAAAAGAGTTTTTGATTGAAAGTCAATTTCTTTTGACAAGTAACATGAAATGTGCCATTGGAGCGTTTTCCTTGTATTTTTTTTTAATTAAAAGTCAATTTCCTTTAATAAGTGACATCGAAATCGTGTCAATGTATCATTTTTTCCGTATTTTTGGTTAGAAGTCAATTTCTTAAGTGACAGTTTAATCGTGCCAGTATTTCATTTTCTAACTCGGGCTTTGTTTGGGATGTATGAAACGATTGGAATATGGAGCAACATAATCTGTCTATTTTAATAACCTCATTTTAAAAACTGACTATTTTCTCCATATATACTTTCCTTGCTTTGGATTCAGACAATACTTGCTAATCAAGGTTTGATGAGGAAACGAAAGCGTCCATCGTTTTTGCCTTCATGGAAGTATGAGTTGCGTTATATGCTCAATCTTTAATAGTAGAGATAAGTCACGGATAGATTTTCTCGTCCACACTAATATTATGATTTTTTTCTATTTTTCTAATTTAATTGTTTGTGGTACCTGTTTGTCCATGTTTCTATATTATGATATGTTGTTCATTATCATACGCCAAATCAAAAGCGGTAAGGATACCCATGAAATAGCCTCATGATATTCTAGTCATGAATAATATGATATTCATGCGACGTGAGAGAGAAAGAGAGAATTGATAGAGATTCGACATATTTATGTAATATGTTCTGCCATATAACTATTTATAGTCACACTTATTATAAAGAAAACATACATAAAATATAAAAAATATCTCTCTTATTATTTACCAGAGAGTAAAATACCTGATTATTCAATCTATCAACATATAGGCAATATTCTATAATATTTCCAAAAAGATAGTTTCTCTTTTCACGTCTCATGGACTTAATACCAAATAAAATTTGAGGATTGACCTCTCAGCTTTGCACTATTATGAACGCATTAACTTCCAACATTATTTTTATATTTTACACAAACACTGCCAACAAAAACTCTAACCGATCTCATTTAAATATTATAAAGTTGTTATTCCTTTCATTGATTAGCATAAAGCTTTTGTTGTTCGATTTTGATGGGGAATATTATTATAAATTAGCAACTCTTATAGAAATGAGTATATTTGCACAACGTATACAAATTTGTTTACAAAATGTCAAAAGTGATTATGATTTGACTCACTCAGAATTAGTATTTAGTTTGAATGATTTTGATTTAAAATTTAAATCATGACGTGATGTTTTAAATCAGAATCACTTTTTCTAAAATCATTCTTAATTTTAAGTGGTTCACACCTCTAATTTTAATTTTAAAACTATAATTTAGACTTAAAATTATAAATCATAATTTACATTCAAAAATTAAAATTAAAATCACTTTAATTTAAATTCTTATACTAAATGAAGCCTTCTCTCCAGCGTACCATTTGCAGAGGCTCCAAACCTCAGCCCTCAACTTTAAGGCCTGAGACTGGCACGTGTTCTAACGATGTAGGAGCCCTCAACATTTGCTGCGTTTGTCGCTAACCCATGATGCGATTTTTATGGGTCGCATTTCTGTCACCGTAAGCAAACATGATTTCGATGTTGATGGTGTTTAGTATTTCACAAATACTGTTGTGATTGTTAGTGATTTTCTAATCTATCGAAAAAATTTTGTGGTAGCACGGTAGACTACCGTTGGATGTCGAAATTTTCAATATCATTGTTGACTAATCTATATTATGGTAGGCGTCATAAGGATATAATTTTTTGTATTTTGACGAAGGGTTAAACTTGACAAGTTGTTCGCCGTGTGCATGCCACGTGACTCAACTAGTTAAAAACAAAAAAGCTACAATGCGGCAAGTGGCAACTGTCACGTGGTGAGGAAGAGTGGACGAAAAAAACCCAACTATTTTTGGTGTAGAGCCTTAACTTGGGCTCTCTAAGTTTAGCCCATCTTGACTCTCAAACAGCACTATCCGGCCAGCCTCAAAATTGGAAGGCCTGGTCAGTGTAAGGGCCATAAGAGATTATTGGGCCAGGCTTACAAGCCCATTAGTTACTATTGATTTCTACGTGAGGGTGTACATCCGCGCAGAAGGTAATTGCTGGATCCGCATGCCAATTACAATTATGGGTATGTGCAATTTGCAAAAACAACTGCAAAAGAGTGGCTTGCCATGGAACAATTATATTATGCACCAATGGTGTTCAACACCGTCTACTAATAAAACGTGAATCCCATAGCATTTATACACCAATAGTATTCAACACCGTCTACTAATAAAACGTGAATCCCGCGGTATGAGATTCACAGGTGAAACTAACTTTTTATAGTAATGAATTTTGGCATCGGTGGAGTCCCCGAGCATTTTTTCTTGTCATGACTTGTTTTTTTTTTTTTTTTTTTTTTTTTTTGTTTTTTTTTTTTTTTCTATTTTTTTTTTTTTTTTTTTTTTTTTTTTGGGTTAAAGTAACTTGTTATGACTTTAATCAAGTTACTTCGAACTACAAGGTGTACCGAAAGCTGTTCAAGTCATTCCATTGAAGGGTTTTGGTAGTTGAAATTTTCTCAAGGAAGACTTTGCTTGACTTGCAAAACAGCTGTTTCCAGTCTTAAACAACATCACTGTCTTCAAGAGAAATGGGAGAAAAGAAAGGCGGAAAATTAAAAGGGAAAAAATAGGTACAAAAAAGAAGTTGTTGGGGGGATTTGCCGCAATGTGGTAATTACACAAGACTAGGAAAGGAGGAGTAAATAAGAAGATGATGCATGCACTAACACGACCAACATAGATTGTGGGGACTGTGGCCGCACTTTGATGTTGAGAGTAATTGACTACTAAATTACTTTATTGTCGGCAGAGCTTAAAGATTCTATGTGGTGGCCTTTGGCCCATCAAATATCCATAAAAGTCAATATTTTCGGCCATTAAGTTTCACGGTTGGTTTTTATAGGGCGGAAATGGAATTAAGCATTAATCTTTTCACAATTGTCTTGAGAAATTGATTTGTAAATTGAATTTTATTATGAGAAAATATTATAGTAAAAAAATTAAATTTAAATTTTTATGAGAAAATATTTTAGTAAAAGAATTTGAGTTAGTGATTTGAGTTGTAAAAAGTACTAAACAAATGGCTTGTAAATCTTTTTTCAAGGTATCTTTTTGACGCTCGATTTGAAGCAGGACTCACTTCGTACGGTTCAATTTAGAGTTGTGTTCTCCGTCTTGAAGAGATCAAAATGATATATTGTATGCTTAAAATAATTACCAGGTGAATGATAAATTGATTCTCAAAGTACTTTTACAGAGCTGAAAAAAAACTAAAGGAAAAACTTCTAAAAATTTAAGAAGTCTATTGTCACACAACAAAAAGAGACGAAACCATTATCAAACCCTATAAAAGAAACCCCACTCCTCATTTAACACAAATCAAAAAAGTATTTTTTAGTTAAAATATTTTAATTTTCTTCTACAGTTTCATTTATATTGTTATAATCGCGTTGTCATATTTTTAGCTATTCTGTTCATTTCTATTTTATATTTTGCCGACTAATCTTAAAGCAAATTCTTTCAAGGCGAACAGGTTACTGGACTTGGAGAAAAAATGATTTAACCTGTTGCATCTTTTAATTATTTTTGTTAAGAGTTTAAATAGGCTTCTGATTTTTCATTCCGTTTTTAATCTTAGCATGTATGAAAACGACAAAGACCCTTTTTTCTCCATACTTTTTCTTTAACCAATTATCAACTTCTTCTTTTTTTTTTTTTTTTTTTTTTTTTTTTTTTTTTTTTTTTTTTTTTTTTTTCACTTGTTTTGTTTAATACTTTTCACTTTTTATGATTTCTAATTTCTTTTTTGCTTTTTTATTTTTTATTTTTTATTTTTGCCAAATGTTACTTTGCAACTTTTTTTTTTTTTTTAAGATGTACTCTCTCTTAGTACCTTTCTTCTCGCTTTACCCCAATTGCAATAATTTTTCTTATGTCTTCCTACTTATTTTTTTTGTTTATTTTTTCCTTTTTAACAAAGACTAATATAGAGTTTAATTCCTTTTTAATGTGTCCCTACTTGATAATTTTTCTTCTAATCCTTATTATATTAAAAGTGATCACTTTTTTTATTGGCCTAATAAAACAATTTTTTCTAATTTGCATCTATGCATATTCATAAATATTTTTGTATGCATCCCTTACAACTAGTACATTAAGATTAAAACATTTTCTCTAATTTAATGTTTTTATAGGCCTAATTTCTATACATGCCCCCATTTGCATTCTTTTCCGATGCAGCCCTATCAAACTACCACTTTTCATGTGTTCCTCCTAATTAATTCTATACCTGATTTGTCTGTTAAAATATTTCTTCATGCATGTTCTACTTGTATACATGTAATATTAAAGTTAAACACTCTTTTTAAGTGATACATCTATGTTATAAACCATGTTAAAGAGGACATTTTGAGGCTAAATTTTGAGTGGGGTCCATTTGGTCTTTGTGGAAGATCGAAATAGGTTCGAGTTCTTCTCCGTGAGATTTTTGAAATATTATATTAGATGCTCAAAACAGTATTTGGGTGAATGAAAAATTGATGTTCAAAGTGCACCTAATGATTTGAATAATATTAAAGAAATAAGAGGAAAAATCCTTGTCCAACATGGGAAATTAAAGAAATTAAGGCCAAATGATGTTTATATAGGATTGCACGTTTGCTATGTGCAAGCTAGTAAGCAAATAGGCTCTCTCACACGCGCGAAGGGGTACAAGTCCCAGATTGACGATGGACGATCCAAAAGACTTGTTACGGGCACGAACGTCGCTTCAAAAGGCCAATCTTGCACGGCTTGGTTTTACCGCTCTCTTTATTTTCTCCAGCTCAAATTTAAGGTCCGTTTAGCTCGTTGATTCAAATTTGTTATTGAAGCCTCAGAGTTAAAGGTGCTTCATAATTCTTCTTAATTTCTCCAAAAATGCTCTTTCTTATGACAATAGCAACACTTAATATCTTTTTCTGGATGAGATTAGGAACAATCATCTCTCTTATTATAACATCTCTCGCGTGACTTACTCCTACCCCCATTTGAATCCGACTGTGCCACTAAAACATGTTCAATTTCAAACGTATTACTATACCTTTTTATATTTATAGTCTCTAAAAAGCAGTTGACACCTCATCCACAGTCAACGTCATCTTTCCAACTAAAAGCGCATCACTAAAGTCTCATATGATTTGGGTAGGGAGGCCAACAAAATTACAGCTTAATCTGCTTCATCAATTTTGACCTATACACTTAACGATTGAGTTATACACTTATTAACATTATTTGTATTATCCCTAACATCAGTTTTCTCATCCATCTTCAACTCATACATTTACTTCTTCAAATATAGTCTATTTGTTACGGATTTCGACCTATTAACTTTTTATTTTTTTAGATAACTCAAAAAGAGACGTTTTATTTAGGGCCCGTTTAGCTCGTTGATTCGAGTTTTTAATTTGAGTTGAGATGTGATTTCATGTGAGAGCTTTTTACTAACAAAAAAGTTATATGTAATTGTTTCTGAGAGCATTTTACTGTAGCAAAACTCGAAACAATGAAATGAACGGGGCCTTATAAGACTATATTTTTGTTCAGAAGCTGACTTAGACAAATATTACTTACTGCTCTCACTTCCTATTATTCCCAATCTTCATCAATAATCACTTTTGAATCAGAACATCTTTCACCGTACTTTGTTAGAGCCGAAATTACTCTTTCCGTCAAAACACTTAATCTCTCTCTACAAAAAACTGCTCACACCCTTACTTATCTATCTTCTCACTTTTCTCTCTTTTCTCTCAAGAAAGACGCACTGTTTCTCTACATTTTTCTCTAGCACACATAAAATCTTACACAAAGTACTTATTTATAGACTTCTAATGAGCTATAAAATAACTCTTGCCTAAAAACTATGTTTAGGAGGAGGGATGTAAAATAGAAAGGAATGATAACTAAAATGCATAGGTGAAGGAAGAAAATAGTAAAAAGAATGTTTTCTTTTATGTTGTTTAGTAGAAGAGAAAGAAAAATAAAAAGAAAATATTAAGTATAGATTATTTTATAGTAATACCCTTATACAGATAAAATATGGTGAATGATTTGAGGTTATAATAGTTATTTTACATCCCCTTATTAAATTTTTTTTCTTCCTATTTTTCCCCAAATTAGAAGGAATAAAAAATCGTGAGGCCCGTAAATTTACAACTTCATTCCTTCCTCATTTTCTCTCTACTAAACAATATAAAATTTCTTTTTCTCTCTAAAATTCTTATTTTAATTTCTTTTCTCTCTCTCTTTTTCACTCCACCAAACACAATGAAAATAATAGCTTTCTTAAAACTATTTGAGGCACTTATGCAACCACTTTTAGCTCCAAATTTCAGTGCAATTAATAGTACAACGCTTGGTTGGACATGATAATTTTTTATTACTAGTGTTTTACATTGTGGCAGTCGGTTACGACGGTGACTTTTGGCTTTATGAAAAGCCACATATGACTTGACGTAATGAGCAAAGTTGACCATCAATATTCCATTACATGAACTCCATCTCTCTTGTGTTCGCTTCGCTTTTATTATTAGTCCTTTTTTTTTAGTGAAGTTGAATTTCAATTTGGGGGTCTTGAATTACATTTGCCGAGAAATTTTACCAACTCAATTAAGCAGTACTTGACTCTCTTCATTTATACATCAGTTAAGAAAATATAATAATTAAGTTTTTTTGAAGAGGAAATATAATAATTAATTTAATTACCTTTGTATTAAACATCACAATAAACATTATGTTTCGAACATTTAAATGATGCCCATTTAATTTCACTATCATTGCTGCAGGTTTGGTTTAAGAGCTCAAATCAGAGTTAAATCAAAATTCAATTTCTTACAACAGAGGTTTGAACCATTTTATTAAACAATGTCTTATTGATTTTGCGGTAAAAATCAATAGAAAAAGTTGTCAACTTAAAATCGGGACTCCCACCAAATTTTAAGTTTTGATTGAGTACATATGTCCATTCTGGGAGTTGTTAAGTATCGTTAATTGCCTTGTTCAGTTGCTTATAAAGTAAGCTAATTGTTCCCTCTCCTCATTTACAATAATAATAATTAAAAAAAAAAAAACCTTACAAGTAAATCATACATGCTATAGAATATGTATATGCGTATGTGCTGGAGCCTTGCTACATTATTTTAATTAATTATTATGAGGTGGCAAAGGATAAGAATTTGCTGAGACTCTTATCCTTTCTATCTTATATGGTGGCTCAAATCAATCAAATAGATAATAATCCAAGAACTATTCAGTCTTTTGCTACTACTCCCACTACCAAATGGATTGGGAAAACAACTTCTCTTTTTCTCTGTGGAGAGATCATAAGGGTTAGTGGCAGTAGCGATTTCCTATTTTGGTTTTTTTTTTTTTTTTTTTTTTTTTTTTTTTTTTTTTTTTTTTTTTTTTTTCAGGTATGGGGAAAATATAAAAAAGCTACTGAGCCGCAAGATAAAATTGCTTATAATTTATCATGTTTATTTCTTTTCCCTTTTTAGAAGATCTCTCATAAAAAAATGGTATAATGTATATAATTTGTTAAATATGATATATATGCGTGCACATGTGTGTATATATATATATATTTAGGTATGAATTCAATGGTTACTCTAATATTTATATATCAATAAATATCGTTATTTTAATTGTAATATATTAAAAAAAATGAAATCAACTTTCGTTATTTTGATAATTGTTGTAAATTGGATAGTTGATTAAAAAAATTATGACAACTAATGAATTAGATTTATATCATGACACATCATCAAATTATTATATTTAATGAGTAACTACTCATAAAATGTAATTATTGAAAACTCGTACATATATATTTCGACAAAATCCGAAATTTTTATAGCACAACACTATTAAAAAAATAAGAGAATTTTTATTAAATAGGAATGTAGTTATATAATTTAAATACTATACGGTGATACAATTATAATTTTGTTTATAAAATGGAGCGCGTCAACAATTTTTTTAAAAGTACTAGGTTTCATGGAACGTGACTATACCTAGGGCCGGCAATATGGGTCACGACACGACTCGAAAACGACACAAATTTTGCGGGTTAGGGTTGAGAAAAAAGAGGTTCGGGTCAGAATTTGGTCTAACCTGAAATTGACACGAAAAACATGGGTCAATTTCAGGTTGGATCCGCATAACCCGAACACGACACGAAACTCGTAAAAAACTAAAAAATACATATATTTTTCATTTCATATTTTAAATTTTATTATGAACTTGTGATATCATGATAGTTATACTCAAAATCTTATAGTATTATTTGCTTAATTTCAATGGATGTTATTGTAATTTAGTGGGTTATGAATTTTAAGTTATTTCTAATATGTAAAAAAGTAAATAAAAGTATACAATTTTCGTGTCAATTTCGGATTCACGGGTCAATTTTGTGTCACGGGTCATTTTCGGATCGTGTCGTGTCAACTCGTAAAGTGGTCGTGTCGTGTTCGTGTTGCGGTTTTTAAAAAATTTCGTGTCACAGGTCGTGTTCGGGTTGACTGCAAATTTTAAAAAGACGATCAAAACACGACACGAACACGACACGTGACACGAATTGCCACCCTTAACTATACCATTGTGTATTAGGAGTGAGAATTTTGTAGATGTGCGGACAAAGAAGAGAAAATCTTTGGACTTCTGCAACTTTCTTCCAGGGAGACATGTGCTTCCTAGATTGCAATCTTAATAAATATTGTGGGGAGGAATTTTGATAAGAAATAAAATGATGACGTTTTAAGGTTTTCTGCAAAAAATCACAATTGTGACTTTCTTTGCCCAAAGAACCACCTACATCAAAACTATCATAGACATTTAGGAAATGCTCCTGCCGAAAATCAGGAGCCTCGATCCGAGCATTGAGGGCTGAACTGGAGGTTAGAGGGGCGTGAGCGTTAACATTTCCCTTTAAGGAAGAAGGAGGCACTGGAGGATCTCTCTGTTGAGAAAACGTCCCTTGAGAACTCGAATCGACAAAGAAAATGATTATCTTCCACTGCAATAGATTTGGCGCCGGTTGGAATGTCTGTCCCTGGGGCAACGTAAGATAATGCAACCATCACGACGTACGGATTGTTCAATAACCTTAGGAATGACAACATTTGTTGGGTTATCTCCTAATGATGATTTGGCAGAAACTAGAGGATAATGTGGAACACCATGAGCAAACTCTGAGGGCTGATGAGGGTTAAGCGTTTGCTGTTGACCCTGTTGTTGTTGTTACGAAGCCATCCGATGACAGTCACATGGTGGCATGACATAGGAGGATGAAAAATTATGCTTTAGAGGTATAATAGTCTTGAATTGAAAATGAGCAATGGAACTTTCGATGCGGAAGAACAAAGTCTCTTCTGCTTCACTTCATGAATGAAGGAACCAACAGAACTATGAACCTCACTAATATCAACGTCGGAAGCCTCACCAGAAACACCTTCTGATTCACGATCACGCTTGGAACCACGAGGTATCTTCTTACTCGCCTCAATAAGCCTAGCTAGAACGACATGATAAGAAGACTTGAAGGTTTCCTTATTAGTCGGCGTAATATGACTGTTGTTGGATACAAATTCCAAACCCTAATCTGGACATTAGATGGGACCCATGCGTCATAAATGAGGACATTAATAATTAGAGACAGTTTTGTCCTAAGTTGCCACGTCAGACGAATGTTCTCTTGAGAATAGAACACAAGTATAGCGAAAAGTGTATGAAGGCGGTCGATCGCTCCGAGGAGTCGAGAAAAACATGAGGTCGACCGCACCATCAGTTGTAAGCGGCGATGGCTCTGGGAACGCCTAGGAAGTCGAGTCTATGCAGATCGAGAGAGATACGGGGACTGCCCCGAGATTTGTGACTTGTAATTAAAATAAGCGAAGTAAGTGAGAAAATCTTACTGATTGGCAGAAATCCCAACCAACCGGGGATATTATCCCAAAATATAGAGAAAATATCCCGGAATAGAATAAGGAAAATTACAGAGATTGAGGGGGTATATATGTAGAAAGGACAAGTTTATAGAGACATTTTGTAATCATATTTTCTAGATTATAGTGAATTTTTCTCCTCCTCACAGTGGACATAGTTCTTGAACAAAGTGTGCACCACTATAAATCTGCGTGTTCTTATTGTCTAGATTCTTCTTAATCTTTCTTAATCGCTTTCAATTTAATATATTATTGCTGACAAATTTTTACAATTGACGACTCCACTAGGGACCGAACCCAAATCTCTGGTTAACGTGAAGAATTCTGTTGAGAAGAATCTGATCTGAAATCATGCCTCCAAGAAGAATGAGGAGCAATGTTGTGAATCAAGGCAGGCAAACCGAAGAAAACATCGTGTACCAGGCCAATCAGGCCAATGAAGGAAGGGGTGAAACTCCACCCACGGCTAGGATCGAGGAAGTTCCAACCGCAAGGGCGTCTCAACCTGACCTAGTACAGATGTAAGCACAGCTTAACACCCTGACGGACATGGTTCGACACTTGATAGCCACTATAGAGAGCATCAACAGGAGAAACTCTATGCACCCCCCCCCCCCCCCCCCCCCCCCCCCCCCCCCCCCCCA
>NW_010358650.1:78399-129785 GCF_000414095.1 Morus notabilis | reverse complement strand
CCCCGAGACCACCGCACACCGTCGCAACCGGGAACTATAATACTGGTAATCAGCGCAGTGCCTCAGAAGGGACCAGGCAGAGTGAGAACACAAGAGGTAACAACCCCAGGCCTCGACCGTCTAAATCTCTGGGAAGTAAAGAAAGGGCCGCCAGGAGACGAGCCCAAGAAAAGGAAGCAGCAAGCGGACAAAGACTACCCCCAAGGGTGCCATATAGAGGAAATCAGGGCAATCATGCCTAGGAAGACTCAAGGTCGGTTCAGAGGGATGGAAACCTAAGAAATAGGCCGAACACCCGAAGAGTCGAAGCCTCAAAAGCAGTCGACACCGTAATATCTACGGAAGAGGCTAATGCAATTATGGAGCGCGTGACGAGCTTGGAGGAGAAGCTTACAAGTGATGTTGCAGGTTTGAAAAAGGACTTTAAAAGCCAAGTGAATCACCTACAAAGAAATTTAGGGCAAGTCGCAGAAGTAGTCAACGTCAACATTGCCTTAGACAGGATCCATGAGCATCCATTCATAGCGGAGATCATGGTGAGAAACTTTATGCCTCTTCTAGAGGATACCCCCTGAGACGAACGAATGTCGCCGCAACTGGGAACCAGACTACTAGTGACCAGCGCAGTGCCTCAGAAGGGATCGGGGAGAGTGAGAACACAAGGGGTAACAACTTTAGACCTCGACTGTTTAAATTGCTGGGAAGTAGAGAAAGGGCCGCCAGGAGACGAGCCCAAGAAAAAGAAGCAGCAAGCGGACAAGGACTGCCTCCAAGGGCGCCACCTAGAGGAAATCAGGACAATCATGCTCAAGAAGACTCAGGGTCAGTTCAGAGGGAGAGAGACCTAAGAAATAGGCTGAACGCCCGAAGAGTCGAAGCCTCAAAAGCGGTCGACACCGTAATATCTACGGAGGAGGCCAAGGCAATTATGGAGTGGGCGGCGAGCTTGGAAGATAAGCTTATAGGTGATGTCGCCAGTTTGAAAATGACGTTAAAAGGCAGGTGAATTTAGGGCAAGTTGCAAAAGTAGTCAATGTCGACATCGCCCCGGACAGGATCAATGATCATCCATTCACACCAGAGATCATAACGATGGAGAAGTGCGGGGGGAGATCCAACCCCGCCTCAATCTGGACGTCAGAGACATCAGAGACTAGGAAGTTGGACTCCCTGATTTTTGCCTCAAGGAGGAACAAACGGTCTTTGGGTGGAGAACCCTCAGCAATGTTTGGGATTGGAATGATAGGGACGGGAGAGTCGTCTGTCACCGGTGTCTTATCCCTTCTTAGTCATTTGGCCCCCGATACCCCCGAGACGGACTCGATAGCTGCTTCAGAAGCCTTTTTCTGGAGCCGTGGAGGAAGAGGCCCCCTCCTTCACCCTCTGTCTCTTCGGTTGACGGCCGAGCTCGGGAAGTTAGAGATTCAGGGACGCCATTTTTTGTGAAAATGAGTAGAAGGTCGGGATGAGAGTCAAGTTAAATAAACAAAGGCAAACGGTCGAGAGAAAACTAACCTTCAATGCTAAGATGGAAAACTCTTCTACAATGTGAAGATTGGAGGTCTAATTTGCCCTTGACCATAAAAAATATTGGTTTCCAGGCGTGGGATGACGAGAGAATCCCTCTTATTAATTTACCTAAAATGGGCTTGGATCGCCCATGACTACCTAAAAAATACCATCCTATGCTCTTTGGAACGTGGCATAGTTTATGTACATACAAAAATTCATCAAGCGGTAGTTCCAAATCAAACCGCTAGTGCCATAAAGCGCACACATCGGCGAAGCAATACCAAAAATTAGGCGCTAGCTGGGTTGGAGAAATGTCATGCAAATGGAAGAAGTCTTTAACAAAAGAGTGGAGGCAAAGAGTCATCCTTGCAGTAAACGCTCGGGTATAGACGGATAGATACCCTAGAGGGGGAAGGCTCGCCCTGAAGTTAGCATCAGGAAGGAGGTATTTAAACCACCTCCCGTCTATACGCTCGTCTTTGTACACCCGAAGAATGTCTCGGTTGGGAGTTTTCGGTGCTGTAAAACTGACGGTGAAGGAGGGCTTATTAGGATCACCGCTCATTGTCGCTAAGGGGACATCCACGATGGAAACATAGTAACCCTGGACTGTACCTTCTGTGTAACGAACAACGTTAGCCTAAGGGGACGTCCGCGATGGTATTGTCGTCTTTTGAGGATTGTCTTGGGGACTCGGTGGCTGAAGGAGGATTTGGCCTCATGAGAGACAAGGAAGATGGACCCTCTCGATGACTATATTTCTTAGGAGCCATAATTCTGAAAAAGAAGAATTTACGTTAGAACCCTAGAGTCAAAACCTAATGCCTGATGGATCGTGAGGCGTTGAGGATTCATTATGGTGTTGAATGTTCAAAATAACCCCGAGCGTCGAACATTCAAACATGGCGACAATGGTTCAAAACAGTTCAGAAACCCAACAAAAACCCATAATCCTAGGTCCCGCAAATTTGCTAAAAATCTCGAGAAAACTACTCAGAGCAGTGCGAAAAATGTCAAAAATAAGTTGTCTAGTCCTTATCCTCCTAAACCTGACCATTTTCGTGCAAAAGCAATCTTAAACCAGTATTAGAGAGAACCAGAAATGGAAGAGTTACAACAAAGCAAACACGAACAAGAGGAGGTGTAAGAAAACTTACCAGTAGATAGAAAGTGAGTGGAATCTAGAGACGTGGTGAAGAAATCCTCACGAAGCACTACAGAGAGAAGAGATTGAAGGCGTTGAGAACATTTTGACAGAGTGTCGGCGGTTTCTTCTAAATGTAATGTTTGATAGATAATCGCTAACTTATCTATACGTGTGTGTGTGTGTCTATATATATCAGCCTTAACTAATGGGATAGTCTTGGTAGCATAACATGTAAAAAAAAATGTAATATGACATTTATTTAACGTAATATATATATTAAAAAGACGTAATGTCAAGAAATTTAACTATCCAAACTATTATTACACTATAATTTAGTTATTGAACATAATATGGATGTTAAAAAGATATAATAATAGTGAGAGATAATTAATTATATTTATGTATTATATTAGTTAGAGATAATTAATTATATTCTTATCTTATATTTTCAATATTGATGTTATGTTAAATAAATATTATGATACGTCTTTTTTTAATGGATTAAACCTTCAAACCCCACTTAAATTTCACCCCGTCCAAGCCTCCAGTACTACTAGACCAAGAACTTTTAGGTACCATGTTACGTCTTCAATTTTAAAATATAAAATATATTAGGTCTTCACTTTTAAAATATAAAATATGTTACGTAACTTTTAAAATATAAAATATGTTACGTCTTCACTGTTAAAATATAAAATATCTTACGTTTTTACTTTTATATTATATATGTAGGTAAAATCTCTAATTTGGTACTGAATTAAAGCGGCATATCTATATTTCTTTTAAAAACAAATATATTTTCTCTTCGGTATATGTATATTTCTTAAAAAAATATGTATATAGGTGTTTAGACAAATTATATGTGTCTCCTTATATTATACATATTTTAAAAGAAAATATACATGTGCTGAAAATAAAATATAAATATTTTAAAAAAAAATATATATGTGTCGTTCTAATCTAGTACTGGATTAAAGATAATGTCTATATATATATATATATATATATATATATATATATTACACAATGAAGAAAATGTCTTATCGGTGTTACACAATGAAGAAAATGTCTTATCGGTGTGATCGTATAATATAAAAGAACCAGAGGTTCAGTCATAAATGTGATTTTATTTTCTTATTACACGACAAAGGCCTTTCGAAAGAGAACTCGTGCGTGGGGATTGAAGACTTACGACAAATTTGCAAATAAAGCCAATGCGCCGAGAACCCCACGTGACTGTTTTCTAACTCTTGAAAGGCTAGTAAGCTTACCTTGGTAGGTAGGTGGCGTGGTGGTGGACCCCAGGTACCCAATTCCCTTATCCTCTTTTTTGTTTTTTTTTGTTTTTGTTTTTGTCTTTGAAGAAACATTTCCTTTGCACTTGAGCCTGTTTGATACATATATGTTATAGCCATTTTATAAAACGCACTTCTCAGAAAAAGGGAAATAACAATAAATTAATGTTATCTGTTTTATTTTTCACTTGAGCTGATTATTTTAGGTTAAATCTAAGAAATTTTGGATTTCAAAATTAGTAGGTGAATATGTGGTTATTCATACCAATGCGTGGCATATGTTTCTAGGTTTTCCTTTCACAATTATTATTATTTGTTTTTGCTCATCACCTTTTCTAACTTAACATAATCTGTATGTTTTCCATTATTTTCTTTTTCATTGAAAAGTTTATAAAAAATGCCGAAATTTAAATAGCAATAACATCACTAAGATCTTATTTATTTTACCGATTCGAGTTTTATTACAGTAAAAAGCTCTAAAAAACAGTAACATGTAACTTTTTTGTTACAATAAAAAGTTCTCACATAAATCACATCTTAACTCGAATTAAAAACTCGAATCAACGAACTAAACGTGTCCTAAATTATCCACTCGAGCTAATGCCATTTACCAGCAAAGGAATCTATGTGGGTCCCTCATTGCATATAAGTAGATCCCATGTCACGAGTAACACACTGAGGTTTTGTTTATTTTACCGATTCGAATTTTCAGTTTTAAGTTTCTACAGTAAAAAGCTCTCAGAAAATGTTACATTTAACTTTTTCTGCTACAGTGAAAAACTCTCAGAAAATGTCACATCTCAGCTCGAATTAAAAACTCGAATCTACGAAGTGAACGAGGCCCGAATCATTAGTGTCCTAACAGTACTAAAATATCATTCCACTGCATGGTATTTTTCTTCAATACGAAGAATTTTCCAAGAAAAAAATACATAATTTATATATATATATATATATATATTGTGGAAAAAGTTATATTCTTAATTTCTTATTCCACAACATCCGTCACGAGTAACTCAAATGTGTATGCAAAATGGTCTCATTCCAATCAATTTAAACAGATTATATATTTAGACATGAGGAGATCATGAGTTGAGGAGAAGTTTATCCCGTTTCAAAGTTTAAAAATGGTGATATGGATAACATCTTTAATATACATATATAGTTTTTTACATTTTTATTTTTTTTTTTTTTTTTTTTTTGTTGGGAAAGACAACCAAAGTGCTTTCCGTATCAATGCCAATAACCAGTTAATTTAGGCATCAATATAAGGTTTTTTAATGACATGGATGTGTGTTTAAGCCATGTATATGTTGTTAGGTAGTGGGTACAATAAAGAGGAAAAAAGAAAAAAGCACAGAGAAAATAGATTTTGACTTTCTTTTTATCGTTGGAGTAAATAAATCCAAACGTGTCAAATCGTATTTGAATCAGGAATTTCAACAAAGTCCCACAATGTAGGCCATCTTCTGATGGGACAATAGCTAAGAGGCATGCGAGTATGCCACGTTGAAACGTAGGCGCATTAAGTGTCAAAGAAATGCTTCGAATATCAAAGGAATAGAATTTTAGCTAAAAAAATGGCAAATGCTCAAGATCTATCCATTTGTCATTGTCACTATTAGCCATCGTTGGTGTGGTCTCTAGCATCACTTTCACTTTTTTATTTTCTAGTTTTCAATTCTAACTTTGCAAACTCAACTTTTAGCATCCCAAATAAACAATTCTTTCTTCATTAAAGTAATAAATTTCTCATATTAATGGTAATCCGAACATATACTCTAAAGAACCTGACTTGAATGCTCAATTTATTTCTCAATCAAATAAATCATTGATTGGCATATTAACTGTCTCTCTCTTTTATCATCTTTTTCTGCTTTTCTTTCTCTCTCTTTAAAATGAAATTTTCTCCCATGTGTAAGTTAAGAGTCCGTTGGTTTATGGGTACAAATTACTGATTTTGATTCTACATTCAATTTTTGTTAGAGAATCTATTGGCATGCTCAATTTATTTCTCAATCAAATAAATCATTGATTGGCATATTAACTGTCTCTCTCTTTTATCATCTTTTTCTGCTTTTCTTTCTCTCTCTTTAAAATGAAATTTTCTCCCATGTGTAAGTTAAGAGTCCGTTGGTTTATGGGTACAAATTACTGATTTTGATTCTACATTCAATTTTTGTTAGAGAATCTATTGGCGGGGATCTTTTTAATTTAACTTTTGGGGGAATTTTTTAAATTTAATTTTTTTTTTTTTTTTTTTTTTGGGTGAGAAAGAACATGGAATTAAAACCGTGAATTTGAACTTATATACCAAACCGGACCTAAGAGTTTGTAAATCAACACTTATTAAGTCGTAACATTTTTTTTTCTTTTAACAATAATTCAAAAAAGTATATAGATACACCCCGTTAAATAGTAAATTAAATGCTCTACACTGGTGTTGCATAGCTAGTAAAAAAATGCATTAGTACTATAACGAGTGACTTTCTCCTTTTGTAAGAATGTGACAACTATAATTTCTTATTTAGCAATGGGTAACACAAGTGATATTCTCTACGATTCTCTGTCTGTTTTTTTAATAAAGGCATAATAAGTGGCGTTTTCTCAGCATAAAGACATAAAAGACATAATAAGTAGAACAGAGAGGGGATCAGTTCACGTTCTCGTAAAAAAATTCCCTCAAAAAGTCTTTTAAGCCAAATGCACGAACTCACTGTCATAGAGAACTAATGCAGATGCAGAGAATTAAACTCTAACGTATCACTTCACTTATCAGTTGTTATCACTTGGAATTATTAGTTGATATCTCCATACTTTAAATACAATCACTAACTTAATGAAGGAACAAAAAAGAAGAACCAAGCATTTAATTCAGAAACTGTGCTGCACAAATCTGACTTGTTATATCATTCGAGTTTTTAATTTTAATTTTACTACAATTAAAAGTTTTAATAAAAAGCTACATCTAATATTTTTTATTACAGTTAAAAACTCCCATATAAAGTTAAATCTCAACCCAAATTGAAAACTCGAATCAACGAACTGAACCAGGCCGAAATTTCACTCATCATTATACCAAAAATTTCTCCAGACATTTGCAGACCAAAAATTTAAAGATCTTTCTCAACCAACAGTCCAAAATTGACAAGCTGTCAAAGGGGAAGTAAAATATTCAACCACGTACATATATATACGAAGGTTTTTACAGACGACTTTATAACAATTAACAGAACACTTTATCCTGTGCATTAAATTTATATATAAGCCATGGTGATAAGAAATTTTGGCTGTCAGAAAGGAGGAAAAATAAAAAGATTTCTCAATGAAATGGTTAAGTGAGAATCCGGATTTTTCTACAGACTCCAATTATCTGAGAACAATGCCAATAATTCAGACTGCATAAATCTCTATGACCTGCCTCTCAAATTTCGATCAATTTGAAACGTCATCTAGAACTATCAATGTCTTAAAATTTTAGGAGAAAAGTTTTCCACAATTTTTCCCGACTCTAAAACAGTAACAGTACCTCTCCCGCAAGAATGGTGAACGAATCTCTTATTTCTAATGCACAAGTGGGTCAACCTTGGTCACATCGGAGAGTTATTTGTGTTCTGCCACCAGATTTAAAATGGAAGTCCTGTGAAACAAGTACCACCGAGGAAGCTGACCTATCGCCGTCCATGTCCCCAATGACGATTGTGGTTCCCAGGTTTCATGTGTGGATTTCTATGGCCGAGTCCCTGCTTAGGGAGATCGTGTAACTCCATGACTTGTATTGTCCGTTGCCTCTTGGCTGTCGAGCAGGGAGGGGTTTACCGTGTTGATGAGATATATTCAGTTTGTATGTGACTAAATATATATTTTAGTAGAAAAAGAAACTTACCATTCTCAGCTTGTTGATACCGCTCCTGGAGTTTCCTTTTCGTGGCTTCGAGTTTCACTTGAACAGCAACTTCATCTGAAGACTTCAATTTCTAATATACCAAGAAAAACGATTAGAACAAACTCAACAAAAACATTCAAAACAAGTAATTCTTACTTCTACTTACATCTTGTGGAACAGAGAGCGGCCTTCTTTGAAGAGCAGGCCTGTCTGGTTTTTGTTGGGACTTCATCGCACTATTGAGCTTCTGCTCAGTACTTATTCTCGGAGGTCTCCCAGGCCCAAAATCAGTGTTTGTGGGTCTAGTTGTTTTCATAACTCCTTCCTGTTTCTTTTGTTGTTGAACCTTGTGTTCCTTGGTTAGCACATTTGCCTCAGTTGAAAGCTTTTGTTTCTGCTTTGGGACATTTTGATTCTCTATGGAGGGTTTTCTTCCATTATCACGGTTCTTGGTGAATGCCCCACTGTTTCGAGGATCTGAAACAACATTCCCCAGCTTTAGTTATGAATCTAGGTAGTGGGGAATTCAAATGAAGAACCGAACAGAAA
Source organism: Morus notabilis (assembly GCF_000414095.1). Classification (NCBI taxonomy): domain Eukaryota; kingdom Viridiplantae; phylum Streptophyta; class Magnoliopsida; order Rosales; family Moraceae; genus Morus; species Morus notabilis. The sequence continues at coordinate 121,396 of NW_010358650.1, read as the reverse complement.
AATCTATCTAATAGAAGCATAAGACGTGGTCAAAGTGAACTCACTTCCATCGTCATCCATGCCATCGAAGAACTACACACGTCGCAATAACAGACACACAAGAGAACAAAATCAAGTTAGTCTACAATGAACACTCAAAGCATTTGTAACCCCCATTGAAAAAGTAAAAGAAGAAGAGACATTACCCGTGAGAGCTCCATTGAAGTTGGCTCAGTAGCGAAGAAAGCTCCTTCATCCAAAGGAGGAGACGGAAGCCCTTCTTCTTCATCAAGAACAGATGGGTTTATGGAATCCGGAGTGCCCTCTGTGCCTAAAATTGAATGAAACAAAGTCAGCATTTATAAGTAGGTGACTTGAGAAATCGAAAGCAAAGATAATGCATCTCTTATAGGCTTAAGAGAAAACGTACTATTCATGGTTGCAATAGCTGCGGTGGTATTGACCCATTCGTCAACCATGTCTTTCCACCCACTGCAATAATTAAAATTGAGTTAATACAATCTTCTTCGCAATATAAGCTGAGAAAAACAGTATTTGAATGCTGCATTAAAAAACCAAAATAGCCTGAGGAAGCACAACTAGCATGAACGAAATGCGCATTTAAGTTCCTGGTCTACATCCTTACATAAATGAGCTTTTTTCAAAGCACTCGGATTTTCGGCATGTGTTACATAACAATGACATACGGTTGACAGATAGGGTAAAATAAAAATGATAGTGTTCGGGAAAGTCTTAGGGAAATACGTATGGCGATTTCGCATACAAAATAAAGACCTGCCTATTAAATTGTAGCCAAACAAAAAGAGGAAAACATTGTAAATACCACAGACCATGTAAACACACAAGAATCAGAATATGGAAAAAAGCTATCACAATATAGTAAGAGCTACAATTTAGCACTCTAGTTGTAAGCCAAAGGGCACAAATGCATACTCAATAAGAGTCCTTGCAAGATGACGAATTTCCTTTGATCCGTGCTTCCGAAAACGATTCACCGCCTTTCCAATCTCAGTTTCCTGTCAAAGAAGAACTCCCTCAGGTCAAATTCAAGCCGAAAATTTTACAAAACAAGAGCTATCATTAACCATCAAAACTCTACAAGTTTTGAGAAAACTCTGATTTAATCTCAGTAGTAGTAGTCTAAATTTAATTAAAAAGTGAGATTCAATCCAACCTTCAAAGTATCCACAGTCAAAGCCATGAACTGAAGCCTCCTCAGCTCTCCGAACAATACCGACTCCGACTGTCAAAACAACAATCAGAGCACAAATCTTATAAACCAAACTAAAATCCCATCCCAGAAACTATGCACAAGAACAAAAAAAGCTCACAAATTATGCATTGTTAAAGTGATAATATACATGAACATATAACATGAACATATAACACATATATATATTGTATATGTATACCTCTTCTTCACGATTCTGAAGAATCTCTTTGATCCTTAAGACCTCACCACGAATCTGAGACTCTTCCTCAATCTCATCAGTCAATGCCTCAGCATCTAAGTAGCTGAAATTACTAACATGATTCATCTCTTCTTCTGCTCGATCATCGTCTCTACTACTATTAGCCTTGCTCTCTTTACTCGCTCCAGCCTCAAACTCACCACTTCTATCTCTATCCCCAGAATCTCCATCACCATCATCATTACCATCACAATCATCATCATCCCCACCATTATCGTCATCATCCCACGGCACAGAAAGCTCCACCCGCTCACACCCACAACACTTCCTCAATCGACAGGAGAAGAGCTTTTCCGCAATTCGATCTCTCCTCAATCTGAACTCCTTGGGACGATCAGAAGCCGCCACCATGATCGCATGGTCGATTATCTCGAAAATACTAGAATTCGCTGTCCGAAAGTAACTCCTCCAGTAATCTAGTGAGCCCGATTTCTTAGCCATGATTGAATTCCAAAAAAAAAAAAAAAAAGATTTTGGTCAATGCCCAGAAATCAGAATCCGGAATTCATCAGATTCTGATTGAAAGAAAAAAGAAAAAAAAAAAAACCCCCGATTTCTTATGCGATTTTCTCACGTAAGTTTGAGAGAGACCCAGAAATGGGGAAATCGAATTCGGGGGAAATTCGGTGGGGTATTATTATTAGATAACAATCGGTAATCAGAGCCTGATATTGTTGATTTGTACCCGTTCTGAACTGGAAAGCGTTGAAACAAAAAGAATGCGATTGCTTTTGTTTACGAAATGGATTACGTGTAATGAGATTTAGGATGTGTGAACGGAAAGAAAACACAAAAAAAAAAAAAAGATCAGAATTAAATCCGATGAAAAAACAGAGGTGGGTTTGTCTCAAATTTTGATGATGATCGGTTATTAACCCAAACCAGACCAAACTTCCCCTGAATTTTCTGCAAAAATAAAACTCACTATTTAGAGGATAAAACAAAATAAATGGAAAATATGAGGGATTGCTTTCTCTCTCTATATTTCTCTCTCCTCTAATACCAGGTGCTACAAAAATGCCACACAGAACTTTTTTTGTTTGGGGGAAAACCAGTCTCTTTCGTTGATGAGATTTAAAAAAAAAAAAAATTGTTTTCGTACAGTTTTGGGAGCAAAATGGAGTCAAGGGTTTTTCTTTTTTCTCTCTTTTTTTTTTTTTTGCAGCTGGAACTTTTCTTTTTTCCTTATTTTCTTCTCTTTCTTTTCTTCTTTGGCTATGTAGCGTAGCCCTGTTTCGACTTGATTGGTAAACGATGTGAGAGACTAGAGAGAGAGAGAGAGAGAGAGAGAGAGAGAGAGAGAGAGAGTAGAGAGAGAGAGAGAGAGAGGGAGGAAAGGGCCTTTCCGAGGCGTTTCTTTCCTTTTCTGTTTCTCAATTTCCAATATAAAATTTTTATTTTTAAGCTTTTTATTTTTATTTTTTTTTTGGAATTCCATCATTGAGAGAAAAATAAAATATCTATTATACGAGTAGTTATCATATTTTCAAAATGCAATATAATATTAGTGCTTAAAACTAATTTTTACGTAGTCTATGTTAGAATTCATTTGAAATTAGTTTTGACTGGTTTGGTTGGGAAATTACGTAATAAGTGAAAGTGTTTGCTAAATAGGATAGGTTAAGATAATGGCCGGCTTTTTTGGACCGAGTAAATTTTTCTTCTTTTTCTTTTTTTTTTTCCTTTTCTTTTTCTTTCTTTGGTTTTTTCTTTTTTTTTTTTTTCATTTTACTCGTGCAAAAAGTCGGACGCTGTTTTGTGTTCGGAAGGACTTTAGGTAAAACGAGGAGAGAGTACGTACTACTGAGTCGTTATTAACAACTCTCAAAAACTCGGCGCCTCGTAAGATCACTACCGTCACATGCCTGTGGTCAAAGCCGCTGATTGGTCGATCATTTTTGTGCCACGTAGGCGAAATAAGTTGCTCTACGGACTCTGAGTTTGTATTTTTCCTCAATCTAACAATAAGAGTCAAAATTCTTTTCTATTGGCTTCTTCTTTTCCTCGCGCTGTTCCTACACTTTTTTTTTTAACTTTTTTATATATTTTTTAAAATATATTATTACTCACTTTATTCTTATGAGAATACTTTTTTTAATATTTTTATCTCTTTTTTATTTTTTAATGGTTAAAATAATTATTTTTAAATGGTTAAAATAATTATTTTTAAATGTGTCTTTACTTAACTTTTTTGTCAACCACAAATTTTTACATATTTTTTTTTTAAATAAATTTAAAATTCTTTAAATGGTTATATAACTGCATTCTCATTATTCAATAAATAATAAATTATGAATGCCTCAAACACAACAATAAATGGGGATCACATTACAAAACTACATTAATTATATACCACTCAAATACTGACATCTGACTACCATTTCCCACCATATTAGTTTTAGGTTTTTTTTTCCTTTCATCCGTCTAAACTTTTTTTTCTTTAATGAAACAACCCTCTTAACTACATTAATGTCAACATATACATGAAAAACAACTCGTTTTTCAACAGATGTCCTCAAACGTTAAGACATATCGCCATTTCTTTTCTATAAAATGCTATTAAATTTTCTACATAATCTCGCACGCATATGCATAAGGTTTAAACTAGTATTTAATAAAAGAAGTAAGGAAGATAGACATATAGTATATAATTATCAAAATATGATGACCGTATGATGTTAAAAACTATATTTTATCTATATGTTATTTTTTATATCCTGTGGAAGTTAAATGGTAAAATTGTGTACTATTTCTAGGTTTTTTATATCCTTTTAAAGAAGGGGTAAATTCATAACTGCCCCTTTATAAGAACCAAATTTCTAATATTGCCTTCCATAATCAAAACCGCCCCTTTTGGAAGAGATTGGTAGATGTAGGAAAGAAATTTAGTTGATTTTTTTTTATTTTTATAAAATAAATTACCAATCATGTCTGGTCATCAAAGCTGGCCACTGAAGATTAATCTAGTAGTCGGTTTAGCCACGTTACCGGACACAACAGGTCGATCGATAGGATATCTTATAAAATAACTGATCAATAGGTGTAGACACATACCCTTTAAAAAATTACGTTTCGGTCAACCGATTACAACATCCAGTCGACAGGTGTAGATCCAAAAAACTAGTTTTCTCAGTTTATTCAATACAAGAAACTTGTACAAACTCTCAGTTTTAATTCAAATAACTCAATATAAAAGTTACCTAATTATAACAGTCATATAATAGTTTTTTCATATTAAATAAAACTAAAAATAATAATTCAACCAATTTATCCTGAATGAATTCAACAATTAGTTCAATCCATAAATTACTTATGAATTAATCACCAATTTCACACCTGACTTTAACTTTTAGTGGAAATAACATAAGTTACCAATATGTAGGAAATACGTTGTATCGTTACAGAAAAGTATATGAGCTAACAAAACGACCCGATGGACATATATGGATCAAGCTTCTATAATCATGACAAAACTTCTTCACTGATAAGTTCATCACATGATTATAAACTTTAATGCTAGTCCACTAAAAGTCTAGAGCTACACTCTCGATCTATACAGTATATTTACAAAGCTTCAATTAGCTCACATCCATGACTTATTATATTAGTGTGTCATCCACATAAAATATCCATAATCAACTTGACTTCAAGCTCTTACTTACCTTCCCGATTATATTTATCTTATGTTCAATTATCACTCCATCGGAAAGCCACCATTCGCACCAATACAAATAGTGAACATTAGATAACACGACGTAGTTTAATGGCCGAGTGCTCATATTTTCCTATCCATAGATAATGTCATAAGATGATATCATTAACTCTTTATAACAGCTATGAATTCTCTATTTATGAATAACAAATCTACGCATGCAAGAGTCATATCTCCAATGTACCAGCATGCTAACATTTACATGATGTCAGAATGTCACATTTTGGTACATCAAAAGATACAAGTTGAGCATAACGATTTATTATTCGTCTTAGATTAAGAAGATAGCATATATTTTGTCAAAAGTAAATTGTTTTATTCAAACAAAATTATTAAATAAAACAATTCAACTTTGGTCATATCCAATAAAGATTTTACCGCTAGAACTTCATACATGTCTCTACAAATGGAGTCCCCCTCTGATGACTAACACAAGTCATCTCCATTAGGAAGTAGACAACATAACAATCTTAATATCAATAAAGCGTCGAACTTTATTCCCTTATTTGTGGAGCATATATTTAGACTATCATCTTTAGATTCATATATTATGCATGTTCTTTATATTGCATGCATAATCTAAAAACTTAGAACGACAGTCTCAGACTTTCAGTTTGTTTATCATATATTCAACAAATATAAATATAAAAAGAATAATACATAGATATATGAAATAAATAAACTTTGTTAGTATTAAAATGTCATAGAAGCATTGTTACATTTATTTTTAAGGGCATAAATTCCAATATGTCGATCACCTAAGAGGAATTTGGTAGATTATTTTCTATAACATGTAAGATTATTTTTTATTTTCAACAAACAAAATCTACCAGATTCTTCGATCAACGGCACCAAAGAGGAATCTAGTAGATTATTCTATATAATCCACATTCTACGATCTGACGCTGGTAGAAGAGAATTTGATATATGGTAAGGTGGAATGTGATAGATAGTAAAGAAGAACCTGGTAAATTCTGAAATGGAATTTGATGGATGCAAAAATGGAATCTGATTGATTATTTATTGTAATCTACAAGTTTATTTTTCCAAAAGCACTCAAATAATTCAAAATTTTCATATTCAAATCTTCAATAAAAAATTACATAAAAAATCCAAATATAAGCAGAATTGTAATCTTAGCATTTTTCCCATAATGCATTTCAAATTTCACAATCCTGCAGAAAATTTTAAAAAATCATCAAATACGTTCTGATATATCGATCAATTTAACAGACCAAATATGTGAGCATAGTCCTATACAACACTATAACATGGCATGGAGGAAAAGACACAAGTAATTATTATGATTCCACAATCTGCAAGATCAAAATTAAAAATTAATATCTATGATGTTCTACTAACAAAAAAAAAAAAAGTTACCTGTAATGACTAAGAGGCATGAGAAAGTTGCATGTGATTGAAATAAGCTGCCGATTTACAATAGAAAATTATTAAAAAGAGAACTTGTCTTCATTCAAATCCAAATCAAGCTTAAAAAGGAAAGAATAGATATAGTAAATATTGAAGTTCAAATCTCAGAAATAACAGAATATTAAAAACTAGTCCTTGATTGAGGAACGACCATCGTGGATCGAGTACGATGAGGAACCATCATCATCAGAGAGAAGCAAGAATGCCTTCACTGTTGCCAACAAGAGGAGTTAAAAGAGTGTTAGGAATGACGCCTTTAAAGTATGAGATGTAAATGAAATATTTTATTATAATTTAATAAAGTAAATTTTTATTATTTTATGTCCATGTATTATTATATAATTTATGAATATTAATGAAAATTTTACGATTATTTATATTGTTGGTAATCGAATCGAATTCGGATGCGGAAGCATGGTGGATGACGGATCAAGTATAACAAAAATTTTCATAAAACTTTTAAAATACTCTATAGATTATATTAATTTATGCACGAATAAATTAATCACATTAATTATATATCAAGAACTCAATCAGAAAAAATACCTGGAGGCCGACTCGAATGATAACATGAGTTTTTTGACCACGAACGATCCTTGCTCCAAAGCCTTGTGTTTAGAAAACCAAAGTCTTCCACGTCAATTCCTTGAATCTACGTAAACGTGTGTGTGGGCACACTCGAGACTAAAACGGGTTAAATCAAACACTTGAATTTTTCACAAACACCAACGCATGCATGATGTGGAATTTTTTTGGGAGAAAAATTTTCCTTCTCTCTATTATGGGAATTTCGGCCAGCCCCCTTAAGTTAGGTTAAAAAAATTGTCACGCGTAATTTTTCATCATATCTTATTTATAGAGTAGAAGTCCAACTTCTAAAAGGAATCAAATCTCTCTCTCCTATTTGAATTTTGCACAAAAATTCTCCTCTACCTTATCCTTGTGTGGCCGGCCATCCTAGGATTTCCTATCCATGTGTGTGGCGCTAATTGTAGATAGGGAAGGAAGAGAAAATCATCATTTATCCTGTAGTCCAATTTTAATTCAAATTCAAATTTGAATTTAAGTCAAACTTAAATTAATTTGAATTCTAAATTGAACAACTTATCAAATAAGTTTAAAGGGATAAATTTAAATTATGTTCATGATTCAAATTCAAATTAAATAATCACATTATTTAAATAATAATTAATTCTCAATTAATTATTTTCGAGTATTTAATTTTAGAATTCTATAATTCTAAAATTCTCATTTTGCCCTTTGTGCCTGGTAGAATTACAAGGACGACGCGGGGACTAATGGACCTATAATCCCGAGCTCTAATAAAATTAATAATTAATTAAAATTATATCTTCATCCTTGAGTACCATTGATTCTCTAATGGATAGTGATTCATAAAACACATTCATGAACCAGAGCGCTCTTACTAATCCAAGTACCGAATCAACACTCAAGAGATTATTTATCTACTTCTTTCTCAAGAAGGAATGGATTCCATCTCGTATAATAACATTCCCGGCTACATACTTCACCATATCTCCAAAATACAAGGAATAGGATTCAGGGTCTCAGAATCCATACCGAGTAAATCAAAAAACACAAATCCATAAATAGGAGTTTGTTAAGAACTCATGATTAAGATCATTCTATATATGACCATCGGTAGACTCAATTAGAATTTCTATGCTTAACGGACATTATTAGAAATTCATATTGTGTCTGTGTCCCTGTTCCACACAATCTCATTATGTGAAATACACCCATTCAATATCTCACCATATTAATAGTGCGGATAGCACCGTTCCATTCTAAATGGGAATGACATGTATTAATAATGTTTTAATTAAAGATTCTGAACTTTAATTAAATTCGTTATGAACAACGTTTTTTGATTATTATCCTCAAACATTATCCTCTTGTATACAACACTTATATACAATGTTTAAGGTTACATAAATAATCACGGAATTTTCATTTGATATTCATAAAATATTCATAAATATATGCACATAAAATGATGACTAAACTCTTTTATTAATTAAATAATAAATATCCTATTACATCTCATGCTTCTAGGACACCATTCCCAACATATATAACCTTAAATATTGCATATAAATGTTATATATAAGAGGATAATATTTAAGGATAATAATTAAAATATGTCTGTAATAAATGTAATTAAAATTATGAAATATTTAATTAAAACATTACTAAATGTCACTCACATTAAGAATGAAATGATGTTATCCACATTGTTAGTATGGAGGGGTATTAAATTAGTGTATTGTATATAATGTGATTATGTAGAACTAGTACAAGTCATGATTTGTATTTCTAGTAATTCCGTTAAGCAAAGAAATTTAAATTGAGTCTATTAATGATTATATATAAAATGATATTAATCAGGAATTATTAGCAAACTCCTAATTATGGAATTGTGTCTTTTGAGTTACTCGGTTTTGATTTGAGATTGCAAAATCATATTCCATGTATCTTGAGACATGATAAAGTAGGTGGTTGAGAATATTAATATATGATGTGGGATCCATTTTTTCTTGAATAAAGAAGTACATAAAATAATTCTCTTGAGTGTTGATTCAATCATGAATAGTATAAGAGCGCTTAATTTGTGATTAAGTTAATGAATTTATTATTCATTACAGAATTAATGGTACTAAAAAATAAAAAACGTAATTAGAAAGGTTAACATATTCTACGTAACTCTAATTATGAATTATTTATAGAGGATCTATTTATATGTAATGATTTTATTAAATGGACGTTTCACATTCATAGAAGTAAGTTAAAGGTCTATAATTTTAAGAGTGCAATTCTACGTTTATAGTGGAGTAACTTTGGAATTAATAAAATAAATTAATCGATTAAAGAGTTTAATTGAATATTAATTTTATTTGAGCTTGAAATTATGGGTCCATGAGTACTCCCGTAACCCTTATATTAATTGTTAGACAAGATGAATTAATGAGGTTTAATATAAATTCAGAATTATGGAATTCTAAATTAAATCACTTAAAATAATTAATTATGAATTAATTGGAGTTTTAAATAATGAGATTATTTAAATAAATAATTTTGAAATACATAATCTGGTGGGACAACGAGTACATGCTCAGTCACTAGCTGGTAGGGGGACTGTACAGAGATAATTGCATGTGCAAGTCAGTTACTTGTTCTCCAGGTATCCAATTTGAATTCAAATAAGTTTAAAGTTTTATTTTATAAATGGATACATGAGACGTTTGGTAAGGGGATTCATACCATGATTTAAATCATGGTTCATGATTCGCTACAGTATTTTCTCTCACAAAAAGTACACATAAATCGAAAATAGTTCTAATCTCATGATTCTAATCCATGAACCAAACGTCTCCTTTTGAGGATAAAGTTGGAAACTTTCTTCTCTTGGGATAAGCAAGTGGTGCTAACCACAGGGAATTATCCCTATTGTGGCCAAATTTTGTAGTCAGATAAGGACTGGAATTTGTTTTAAAATTTAAACTGGTTATTTTTCTCTATAAATATGTGATATTAGAGAAACTTTCTAACAAGTTTTTTTCTTAGTGTAGGCTTGCACCATAAGATAAAAAAGAGAAAAAATTTCTTCCATTCATATTCCTGCTTTGCTCATTTGTTGAGATTAGTGAGAGAGAAAATTAGTTAAGTGATCTTTCCTGTTTATTTTAGAAAGTGCCCGCACATGAGTTTAATAAGTTTACCAGAGTAAACAAGAAAGATTCACAAATTCTAAAAATCTTGGAATGAAAATTGTTCGCAGTCAAAGAACTAAAGTTTTATCTACTTAATCACCTCAACTAAATAAGATAAATAAGAAGATTATCGATTCGCTTAGTGTAAATTAATATATTCTATACAGTATCGCTAAAAGTTTGTAGAAAATTTTTGTTATACATGATCCATAATAACTCACTCCCGTATTAATTTTATCTAGAATCATTTTGGAAACCAACAAAGTGTTGTTGACTCCATAGGAGATCTGGTTTGTCACACTAAAAGCACCATCGTAAAGATCTAGATGTAGGAGATTCATCTTTATTCGTGCAGTGCTCTAGAACATTGTCGTCACGGAGGCGGATCTGGTTTTCTCTCAATTGCGACATAGGGTGGAGAGGCGAAAGAGAGGAGGTGGCTAGGTAAGAGAGAAGTGAAGAAGAGAGATAGGACAAGGGAGAGAGTGAGGAGCGCAGAAAAGAAAGAGAGAGAAAGCATGAGGAGGGGGAAGTGCGAGAAAAGAGAGAGTAAAGTGAAAAAAAGGATAAGAAAAGGGCAATTTTGAAGTAAATGGCACTTTTAAAGTTTTGAATATATAGGGTAATTTTGATTAGGCATTAATTTTAAAGGTCAACTCTAGAAAATTTTAAAAATAGAAATATCTTTTAGAAAGAGATGATTGAAAAATACAAAGATTAGTTCCATAAGTATCAGGGTCGTGTTTTGAATGGCTAATATTTAAGGAAATATTAAAAAAATCACATTTTATTTTGAAATTTATACAAGAATTTATGTTTTTGCTTTCCAATAATTAAGAATGCAAAACCCCACTTTGGTTTTTCTTGAAAACTTTTGACATGTGTCCACTCTCTGTTCTCTTCTAGGATATGAGTTCGATGTTGCCCCTTAATTGGTCGCCAGGCCACCAAACCTAGAGACGGAGAACTTGGTCCTAATTCCAATGGCAATGGTCATGGTGGTGGTGGCAACTTCATGGACAGAGGAAACAAATGAGAGATACCAGATTTTTGGTGAACCATGTTGTATACGTCAAATCTCCGATATTCTTGCAATCTCAAAATCTCATTCTTCTCATCACGATAGCCATCGAGGTGAAGGTTGCGCATGGATAGGTACTCAGCACAGCTGGTGGAGCCACTGGATCTTTACCATTCCGTGTTGGCTTCTTTTTGTAGTGTCACGTGGATCCTCATATTAATTTGCCCTCTATGACCCTAGTCCTCAATTTATCGCCAATCGTCTTGTTGATGTAGTTGGAGACTTTTCTCTTGTTTCTAGCTTTTATTTGGATATAATAAAGTTGATGTTGATTCTGTTGTTTCAGTTTTTATCTTTTCATTGTATACTAACGAAAGTTGTCGCCTCACCTTTTTATAGTGATGGTAGGTCTAGTCCGCTATGCAGTGTTGTAAGTAAACCCTAGTGCTTTGGATCCTTTAGTTTCGGTTTACTATAGTAGTTTTTATTGGGAATAGTGTCCTAGAAGCATGAGATGTAATAGGATATTTATTATTTAATTAATAAAAGAGTTTATTCATCATTTTATGTGCATATATTTATGAATATTTTATTAATATCAAACGAACATTCCGTGATTGTTTATGTAACCTTAAACATAGTATATAAGTGTTATATACGAGAGGATAGTATTTAAGGATAATAATCAAAAACATTGTTCATGATGAATTTAATTAAAGTTCAGAATCTTTAATTAAAACATTATTAATACATGTCATTCTCATTTAGAATGGAACGGTGTTATCCGCGCTGTTAATATGGCTAGATATTGAATGAGTGTATTTCGCATAATAAAATTATGTGGAATAAGGACATAGACACAATATGAATTTCTAATAATTTCCGTTAAGCATAGAAATTCTAATTGAGTCTACCTACCGATGGTCATATATAGGATGATCTTAATCCTGAGTTCTTAACAAACTCCTATTTATGGATTTATGTCTTTTGATTTACTCGGTACGGCTTCCGAGACCCTGAATCCTATTCCTTATATTTTCGAGACATAATGAAATAGGTAGCTGGGAATGTTATTATACGAGATGGAATCCATTCCTTCTTGAGAAAGAAGTAGATAAATAATTCTCTTGAGTGTTGATTTGGTACTTGGATTAGTAAGAGCGCTCTGGTTCATGAATGTGTTTTATGAATCACTATCCATTAGAGAATCAATGGTACTCAAGGATGCATATATAATTAGAGAGGTTAACGGATTCTACCTGACTCTAATTATGAATTATTTATGGAGGATTGATCTATATGTAATGACTATATCAAATGGACACTTCGCAGTTTAGAAGTAATTAATGTCTATAATTTCGAGAGTGCAATTCCAAGTTTATAGTGGAGTAACTATTGGAATTAATAGAATTAGTTAATTAATTAAAGTGTTTAATTAATTATTAATTTTATTAGAGCTCATAATTATAGGTCCATTAGTCCTCGCGTCGTCCTTGTAATTCTACTAGACACAAAGGGCAAAATGGGAATTTTAGAATTACGGAATTCTAAAATTGAATACTCAAAAAATAATTAATTGAGAATTAATTATTATTTAAATAATGTGATTATTTGAATTTGAACACATCTAGATTTATCCATTTAAACTTATTTGATAAGTTGTTCAATTTAGAATTCAAATTAATTTAAGTTTAACTTAAATTCGAATTTGAATTTGAATTTGAATTAAAATTGGACTACTGGATAAATGATGATTTCTCTTCCTTCCCTATCTATTTTTTGGTGCCACACACAAGGGAGAAAATCCCTATGATGGCCGGCCACTAAAGGATAAGGTGGAAGGGATTTTTTGTTCCAAAATTCAAATTGGAGATAGAGATTTGATTCTATTTTGAAGTTTGACTTCTACTCTTTAAATATGAGAATGATAGAAAATTGTGGAGATAATTTTTGAAACATTATTCAGCCCTAAAAATAATAGGTGGCCGAAATTCTCAATAGGAAAAAGAGAGCAAAAATAATTTTCTCCAAAAATTCCACATCGTGCATGCGTTGGTGTTTGTGGAAATTCGAGTGTTTAAGAAACCTGTTTTGTCTCACGTGTGCCCACACACACGTCTACGTGGAATCAAGGAATTGACGTGGAAGACTTTGGTTTTCTAAACACAAAGATTGGAGCATGGACTGTTCGTGGACAAAGAACTCAAGTTATCATCCAAGTCGGCTTCCAGGTATTTTTCCGGATTGAGTTCTTGATATGTAAATTTATGCGATTAATTTATTCGTGCATAAATTAATATAATCTATAGAGTATCTCAAAAGTTTTGTGAAAATTTTTGTTATACACGATCCGCCTCCCCCTACGCTTCCGCACCCGAATTCGATTCGGGAACCAACAGTTTTGTCAAACATGTTTTTGTTGCACATGATTATTAATGTGTCGAGTAAGTCTTTCTCTTTTGGTTTTAAGTACTCTTATTCACCTTTGTCCCTCATTTGTCTTTACCAATGAATTCAATCACGATCTATGGTCGAATACCCTAGTATTTAGTGTTATTTTTTTACTATATTAAAGTATATATTGACATAATTATTAAATGAATTTTTCTCACACAAAAAGAGAACTTTTAAATGAAGAAATTTTTCTGAAATGTTATAAATATTTATCGATTATACCAAGAATTTAGTATTAATACTAGTATTTAGCGCACGCTCCGCTCGCGTAATTCATTTAAAATAATAGTCATACAAACAAAGACAGAAAAAGGAAAAAATTTAAAGCAAAGACAGAAGAAAAAGATTTTAATTTATTTATTTTATAGTTTATACAAATTATATAAATATTTTATCTGTATCGCATTGGATATTCGCTGCAAAAGGGTGTTAAAAATCAGTCTACAAATCATTTAAAAATAAATAAATAAATAAACATAATAAATAGTAATAATAATAAACAATAATAACAATAATTGGTCCGGCTTGAAAAGTTTACGGTGCGACATATATAGTGGAGTTTTTTTAATTATAAAAAAATTTTGGGCGCCTATGGTGGTGGCGGAAGGATCGAAGCCCCCGGTGTGAACCTGTTTTGTTTAATTAATTTATCATTTTTTGTTTTATGTTGTATTTTAAATTTATCCTATTTTATTTTGTTTAATTTGTTGTGATTTTATTTTATTGTATTTTTCTTTAATTTTACTTTTTTTATTTGAATAATTTATTTTTTTATTTGAACAGCATCAAAAATTTGGTATAAATCTATGTTAGAAGGACAAAATTAGAATACAAATCAATTTAAAATAAACAAATAAATATAAATAAATAAATAATAATTTTAAAAAGGTTTCCGGAATATTTTCGGTCATTCATCAGCACAGGCGGTTGAGATAAGCGCGTGTACTCCACGCGCAAGTCAAAGCCCGTCCAATAAAGGGCGGAGACAGTCGCGTCAGCGTGTCAGTAGATGGGCCCCGCCACTTTCTTCTCCAGTCAGTGGGCTCGCGACACGTGGAACTCTTGTCTGCCACTACTTTGAGCGCCCGATTATGTGTTCCATCCTCACGTGAGCCCATGTTTGTCAACGAATCTCGCGCAGAACGTGTCGTTCTTTTAATCCAACGGTCTACATTCAACCTCCGCGGATCCTACATTTGAAGCCAATCAACCAGTTGTTGACACGTGGTCATCTAGCTGTGCTGTGCCGCACTAAATTTTTTTCTCTCTTTTAGAAAACAACGTGGCCTATTTTGAGAGAAGAAACGGACGAAACGTTTCGTCCCTCTCTATAAACGGATTCTTCCGGAGTAGATGGTATGGATAAACATATAACCCACGTGTTTCCAGAATACCAGTCAAAATAAAATTCTCTTAAAAGGAGAATAAATACTAATCAATTTAACAATAATATTATCTTTAGGGACAACTGATAAGTACAGCTTGCTACCACACCGGCACACGCAGCATATTCTATAGGATACCAAATACAATTAGAGCCGAAAGGCAATAGTATTTCTTCATTTGTTTTTAAATTTCTTTTTATTTTGTGAGTTGAAAAGAAGATGAAGATTAAAGAAGAAGAAGATGTATCAGTAGAAAAAAAAAAAGAACAACGCCGTGCAATCTCCACTTGTCTACTTTGTTATGCTCATTTTCGCTATAGGAGTGTAAGTATGCACACGCCGTGCAATCTTCACTTAGTATCTTAAACTCTTTCCAACAATAAGTGAGTCCAAAGAAAAATTGATCTTGAAAATTAACCAGTTTTTCACTTCAGAAACCCTTACCAAAATAGCCCTCAAAAAGTTTGTCAAGTAGTCTAATGAATAATAGGACTTATCAGGCTATTTATACAGTTTAAGAAGTCATATTCCCGCAACAATGAGGTTTTCCAAAGTCAAAATCGTGTAACTTATCTCATTGAGTCGGTTTGTCATGTCAGTACTTACAACCAGTCGATCAGTCCCAGAGCCTTTATAAACTCACCGTTTGACCGGTGACAACACAGAACCTATTAAAAAAGTTACTTTTGGTCAACTAGTCTCCATCAACAGTTGACCGGTACCTGTTCCAAAAACTTTTTTTCTAAGTTTATTCAATACGGGAAACTTATATAGAGTCTCAGTTTTAATTCAAATAATATAATGTAAAAGTTACTTAATTAAAACAGTCATATAATAGTTTTCTCATATCAAATAAAACTCACAACAATAATTCAACCAATTTATCTAGAATTAATTTAAAAATTAATTAACTCGATAAATTACTAATGAATTAATCACCGATCTCATATTTGACTTTGAACCTTTTTACATAAATAATATAAGTTATCAATATGTAGGAAATACGTTGTATAATTATATGAAGTATATGAGAGAGCAAAGGGACCCGATGGACATATATAGATCAAACTATTATAATCACGAAAATACTTATTCATCGATAAGTTCACCACATAATTATAAACTCTAGTGTTATTCAACTCTAGTGTTATTCCACTAAAAGTCTAGAGCAGCACTCTCAATATGTCTAGTATATTTATAAAACTCCAATCGGCTCTCATCCATGACTTATTAATTAGTGTATCACCCCCATAGGATATCCATAATCGACTTGAGGTTAAGTTTCATTTTACCTTCCTGATTATATTTATCTTATGTTCCATTATCACTTCATCGGAAAAAACCATTATTTGTACTAACACAAATAGTAAACCATTAGATAACACAAAGTAATCTAATGGTCGAGCTCTCGTACTTTCTAATCGACGGATAATGTGATAAGATGATATCATTGACTCTTTATAGAAGCTATAGATTTTCTATCTATGAATAATAAATCTACGAATAGAAGAGTCATACCTCCAACATACCAGTAAGCATATCTTTTATAATGTTAGAATGTCTCTTTTTGGTACATCAAAGGATACAAGTCAAGCATACATGGTTATTATTCATCTCAGGATTAAGATGATCACATGTAACTTGTCAAAAGTGAATGGTTTTATTCAAACGGAATTATTAATTAAAACAATCCAACTTTGGCCCGAACCAATATATATTCCACCGGTAGGAATTATATCAATGTCTCTAATCATAGAGTCTCATAACGACAACCAAGACAAGCTGTCTCTATTAAGAAGTAGACAACATAATAATCTTAACACGAATAAAGCGCCTAATTTTATTCCATCAATAGTGGATCAAATGTTTAGACTATCATCTTTAGATTCATGTTTTTTTACATAATCTTCATTTGCATGCATGATCTATAGATTTTGAACGACAGTCTCAAACTTTCAGTTTTCTTATCATATATTCAACAAATATGAATATAAATAGGACAATACATAGATATAAGAAATGTGTTGCAGCTTGTGAAGCAGCAAAAGAAACAACTTGGCTTAAGAAATTCTTGAGTGATCTGAAAGTTGTTCCAGATATGGATCAGATTGTTAAGCTCTATTGTGACAATAATGGAGCATTGACACACTTAAAAGAGCCAAGAAGCCACAAGAGTGCAAAGCATATAGAAAGGAAATATCACCAGATAAGAGACGTAGTCGAAAGGGGCGATGTAGCAGTTCTGAAGATCATAACGGAGAACAACCTTACTGATCTGTTTAAGAAGACATTGCCACAAAAGGCCTTTGATAAGCATTTGGATGCATTTGGGATTAGAGACATGACATACTTGCTTTAGGACAAGTGGGAGATTGTTAAGAATGGTGTCCTGAAAGCATGAGATGTAATTAAGGATTTTATTATTTTATTAATAAAGTAAAAATTTCATTATTTATGTGCATGTATTATTGACTACTTTATGAATATCATTAAAAATTTCACGATTAGTTATGTAACCTTAAATATGATATATAAGTGTTATATACTAGAGGATAATATTTAAAGATAATAATCGAAACATAAAGTCCATAATGGTTATCGATTAAAGTTCAGAATCTTTAATTGATCACATTATTAATACATGTCATTCTCATTCTGAATGGAATGATCTTATCCGGTCGTTGATATGTCGAGATACCGAAGTGAGTGTATTTTACATAATGAGATTATGTAGGACTGGGACACAGACACAATATGAATTTTTGATAATTTCCGTTAAGTATAGAAATTCTAATTGAGTCTACTGATGGTCATATATAGAATGATCTTAATCCTGAGTTATTAGCAGACTTCTATTTATGAATACGTGTCTTTTGACATACTCAGTAAAGATCTCGACACACTTAGATATTATCCTTGTATCTTGGAGACATGGAGAAATAGGTACCCGGGAATGCAAATATTACAATATAGAATCCATTCCTTCTTAAGAAAGAAGCAAATAAATAATTCTCTTGAGGGTTGATTCGCTACTTAGATTAGTTAGAGCTCCGATTCATGAATATGTTTTATTAATCATTATCCATTAAAGAATCAATGGTACTCAGGGATAAAGATGTAATTAGAGAGGTTAACAGATTTCACCTAGCTCTAATTATGAATTCCTTATGGAGGATCAATCTATATGTAGTGACTATATCAAATGGACACTCACATGGATACTTCAAGTTCTTAGAAGTAAATTATATCTATAATTTCGAGAGTGTAATTCTAAGTTTTTAGTGGAGTAACTTTTGGCATTAATAAAATTAATTAATTAATTAAAGAGTATAATTAATTATTAATTTTATTTGTGCTCCAAATTATAGGTCCATGAGTCCCCCGTCATCTTTGTAATATTTACAAAACAAGATGAATTATCAGGATTTTATTTCACTCGTGAATAATTAATTGAGAATTAATTATATATTAAATAATGTGATTATTTAACTATTTTGTCACACACTGTGGTGGGACCATAAGGGCGTGTGATAAAGTAGTTATCAGAATTGGGAAAATTGCTTTGCTACTTTTCCATTGAATGAGAGAGAATAAATAGTACAAGACTGAATCAAAATTCAAAAAACAAATCGAGTAACTAAATCTATTCTTGGAATATTCTAGGAATATTTTAATAACTAAATCTACCTATATCTAGAATATTACATATTTACAATTACAACATTTAAATTACATCAGATTTAGAATCTGATTCTCCAATATGCCCCCG
This sequence comes from Morus notabilis, assembly GCF_000414095.1. NCBI lineage: Eukaryota > Viridiplantae > Streptophyta > Magnoliopsida > Rosales > Moraceae > Morus > Morus notabilis. The sequence continues at coordinate 102,421 of NW_010358650.1, read as the reverse complement.
CAAGTTGGAGCTCTGAGAGGAGAGACCAATCTTGAGCAGTAACTGATGAAACCGTATGCGGGGTAGAGGCTTGGTAAGAGCGTCTACAAGCTGATCCGTAGAAGCAACATGAGTAACACGAAGATCACCATTTTGTACTTGTTCACGAATGAAGTAGTAATCAAGTGCAACATGTTTCATACATGAGTGAAACACCGGATTAGAGCAAAGATTAGTGGCACCAACATTGTCGCAATAGATAACCGGTTTCTGAGTGGAGGGGAAACCGAGCTCACCAAGTAGATTAATGATCCAACGTAGTTCAGCAGCAGTTGTAGCAACAGATCGATATTCGGCTTCAGTGGAGGAACGAGCAACTGTGCGTTGTTTCTTGGAACTCCAAGAAACTGGGTTGCGGCCAAGATAGATAATAAACGCGCTGGTAGAAGTAAAATCATCTTTATTTCCAGCCCAGTCAGCATCTAAGTATGCATGTAACTAAAGAGGCAACTGATGATGGAGAACAATCCTATGATCGATAGTACCACATAGATAGCGTAGAATATGCTTTGCCGCATTCCAATGGTCACTCATCGGACGATGCATGAATTGGGAGAGCTTGTTGACTGCATAGGCAATGTCTGGCCGGGTCAACGACAAATACTGAAGGCTGCCGACAATGGTCCGAAACTCAAAAGGATCAAAAAGTGCAGCACCAGACTGAAGAGACAAGGTAGGTGTGGTCGGCAGAGGGGTGGAGATCGGTTGAGCATCCGTCATCGAAGTTTGGGCAAGAAGATCGGCTATGTACCGCCTCTGAGAGAGGATGAGGCCGAGTGGTTGAAGAAGTACTTCAACGCCAAGAAAGTAAGTCAAGGCACCCAAGTCCTTGAGTGAAAACCGGTGAGAAAGCAATGTGATGAAGCGCTGAATAGCAGACTCATTGTTGCTAGTGATGATAATGTCATCAACATACACCAGTAGATAAATAATAACATCATCACTATGTAAAATGAACAGATAAGTATCTGCAGTGGAGTTCAGAAAACCAGAGGTGAGTAAAAACTGTTTGAGCTCAGTGTACCATGCACGAGGGGCTTGCTTGAGCCCATAAATAGCTTTGCGCAGTCGACAAACATGGTTGGGATGATCAGTGTCACTAAACCCCTGTGGTTGAGCCATGAAAACGTCTTCTGTTAGAGTACCCTGTAAGAATACATTGTTGACATCTAACTGACGGAGGCACCACCCGTGGCTAGTGGCAAGAGACAGAACCAAACAGATAGTGGTTGGCTTCACCACCGGACTGAATGTATCATGGTAATCAATGCCAGGTCTCTGATGAAAGCCCTTGGCAACCAGTCGTACTTTGTACCTATCAACAGAACCATCAGGTAAGCGTTTGATTCTAAAAATCCACTTACAGCCGACAATGTTTTGAGCCGAATCAGGCAGAACTAATTCCTAAGTGCCGTTCCGTACAAGAGCATCAAACTCCTCAGACATCGCTTTGCGCCATTTGGGGTCTTTGATAGCCTGGGTTACAGAGGTGGGTGCAATTTCCTGGGCTAATTGGGCAGAGAGAGTAAGTTTTTGGAGAGGTTTATGGATGTTATTGCGGGAACGAGTGACAATCGGGGAGGGACGGCCAGTAGGGTGGGGTGGTGAAGGTTCGGGTGCTTGAGGTTGGGCCGGTTCTGTCGTGTTTGGAAAGGCTGAGAGAGTGGTAGTTGAGGACAGAGGGGGCTCGGCTAAAGGATTCTGACCGTGGGTAGGTGAGGGCCGAAGGATAGGCGGCACAGGGTTGGGAGTTGGATCCGCAACCGGGGGTGCTGGAGGCGTGGCAGGAGTGGCCGAGTTAACGAGAGTGACCGGAAACCAAGAGGAAGCAGTGGACTCATCAAAGCGTGGAAGAGAGGGGTTGACACCAGACAAAGGAAATATTGACTCAACAAAACAGACATGACAGGAGTGATAGATTTTAGTGGTGGAAGGATCAAAACAGTTGTATGCACTTTGAGTAAGTGAGTAGCCAAGAAAGACACACGGGATGGAGCGAGGAGCTAGTTTATGCAACGAGTAAGGACGAAGCCATGGATAACACAAGCAACCAAAGACACGAAGTTTAGAGTAATTAAGAGCACACCCGAATAATTTGTGATATGGAGAGGACATCTGAAGTGTAGGGGTGGGAAGACGATTAATGAGATAGGCAGCCGTGAGGAAAGCATATGACCAGAAGGTGAGTGGGAGAGAGGCGTGGGAGAGAAGTGCTAAACTGGTTTCAACTATGTGACGGTGGCGACGCTCAGAAAAACCATTGTGTTCCGGAGTGTGTGGTGGTGATGTATGATGAGAAATTCCATGAGTGGCTAAAAAGGATGACAAACCCGTGTATTCACCCCCATTATCCGAGAATAGTGTAATGATTTTTTGTTTGAAGAAATTCTCAACTAGTGTTTTGAATTTGGGAAAAATCAAGCTAACATCCGATTTGCGTTTGAGTGGGTAAAGCCATATGTAGTGGGTGAAATGATCAACATAAATAACATAATATTTGAAATTGTCAGACGATAGAACAGGAGACGTCCATACATCAAAAAATATAATTTGCAAAGGAGCGGAAGAGACAAGTGTGGATTGAGAGAATGGTAATTTATGACTTTTATTGCAATAACAATCAGTGCAATGAAAAGATGACGATAATGCAGACTCAAGACGTAACTTGTATTTTGAAACTAAATACCTAAGAATAGACTCAGAAGGATGCCCTAAACGTTGATGCCAATCAGAAGGAGATGCCTTGACACTGGAAAACGCAATGATAGAGTTGGAAGGTTTGGTCGGCCACTCATAAACGCCATCTTTAGTTCGGTCGTGAAGACGAATTGCCCCCGTCTGTAGATCCTTCACACGAAAAGAATTGGGTAAGAACTCAACAGAAGTTTTATTTGTTTTGCAAAATTGAGATATAGAAATAAGATTTCTTTTCATGTTAGGAACACATAAAACATTCTGTAAGGTAAATGAATGAGGGGAGTGGGATAAGGAAGTGGAGCCGGAATGAGTAATATGTAACCTAGTACCATCACCGATGACAATGTCATCTGGACCATCATATGAAGTATGAAGCGACAGATTGTTGAGGTCGGTTGTGACGTGATGGGAGGCGCCGTTGTCTAACAACCAAGTAGGGGTATCCGAAGGCGAAGATGTCGCAACATGAGCCTTGGGTTGCCACTGTCGGTTGTGAGAAGTAGAGGAAGGCCGCGTGGGTGGATTGTCAGGAGACCGAGCATGGTTTGGTGAGGCAGTGGAGAGCGGTACCAGTTGGTAAAGCGGGCACCGATTGACCGAGTGTCCAACAGTACGACAGCCTTGACACTTGCCAAGGTACAGGCGAGATTGGCGTTGTGAGGAAGTTGGTGCCGAGGGTGGGAAGAAGGCTGTGGGGCCTGGAGTTGGATGACCACCGGAGGAGCGGTAGTTCAACGGACAGTGGTTGTTTGCCGAGCGCCTTGAGACCATGTTGGCTGTGACCGGGAATGAGGAGTGAACGGACTGTGATTGTTTAAGCGCCAATTCCCGATTAATTAACTTTTCGTGTAATTCATCAAAGGAAATTGGAGTCTCGCAAGCTTGGACAATATCTACAATTGATTTATAATCCTCATCCAAACCATCCAAAATTTTATCAATAAGGTTCTCGTGGTCGAGAGGTTTCCCGAGAGCAGCTAGTTGATCAGCACGGCACTTAACAAATTGCATATATTCGGTAATCGTCTGAGAGCCCTTGGTTGCATTCTTGAGTTGATCCTTTATTTGCTTAATATGCCCACGTGAGGGACGGGCATAGGTGTTCGCAAGTGTGAGCCATGCATCACGAGAGGTTGCAAATTGTTGAATCAAAGGAATCAAAGAAGCAGAAATCGAACCAACAAGCGGCCCAAATAGCAATTTGTCTTGCCGAATCCAAGGTACAAAATCCGGATTTGTAGTGTCCTTGTCAGCGGAGCGAATCGTGGCCGGTGGACAAGGGTGAGTTCCATTAATAAATTTATAAAGATCATAGCCTATGAGAATAGCTTCAATTTGAAGCTTCCAGGATAGATAATTTGTGGACGTGAGTTTTACTATATTTTGGTGGGATATGTTGATGAGGGTAAGGGGTGAAGCAGGGTCGGTGGGATTGGGAACAGTAATTTGCTGCTGTTCTTGAGCCATAGTGCCGGTGGAACAGGAGAAGAAGTGGTGGGAGAGATGCCGACGGCGAGAAAAGAGTCGGGTGACCGACGACTAGAGAGAAGAGGGAGGTCCGGATCTTTTGGCTCTGATACCATAAAGTAGTTATCAGAATTGGGAAAATTGCTTCGCTACTTTTCCATTGAATGAGAGAGAATAAATAGTACAAGACTGAATCAAAATTCAAAAAACAAATCGAGTAACTAAATCTATTCTTGGAATATTCTAGGAATATTTTAATAACTAAATCTACCTATATCTAGAATATTACATATTTACAATTACAACATTTAAATTAAATCAGATTTAGAATCTGATTCTCCAATATGTGACACTGGAAAAAATCTCACTGAGATTTAGTTGCTAACTCACCAAGTAATCATGTTTACTTGTTCGACAAGTTTTCTAATTAAATTCAAAAGGGAAAGTAAGATGTTACTTTATTTAGAATTGAACTTAAGCTAAAATTAGAAACTGGATTAAGGAGAAATTTTCTCCTTCCTTTCTTAATGTTGGCCGGCCACCCTATAGAAAATGGGAAGGAAATTTTGTTTCCAAAATTAAAAGGAAAACTGTATTTTTAATGAAATTAAAAATATAGTAGTTACTAATTTCTTATTGTTTTGTCTACAAGCAAAAGGGTTCTCTTAATTCTATATAAATAGGAGACAATAGAAATTGGAGAAGAAGATTTTGATATCCTAATTCCCTAGTGTTGGCCGAATTTATTGAGAGAGAAAAAGAGAAGAAAAGTTCTTTCAATTCCCAATTTCTTTACATACATGCGTTGATAGTGAAGAAAGAAAAATTAACGAGTGATCATAAACGATAGTTCTACCCTAGTGCCCACACTCTAAGTCTTACAAGTTTCAAAGAGTAGACGTGGAAGATTCAGGTATTCTGAGAAAGCTTGGAGCTTGGATCGTTCATTAGTCAAAGAATTCAAGTTATCTTCGTAATCGTTAGCAATGTATAATTCTTGTACTAAATTAATTAGATTAATTTATTCGTTGTAAATTAATATATTCGTTGTAAATTAATATATTCTATAGCGTTCATAAAAGTTTTATGAAAATTTTTGTTTGGACCCAATCCGTATTTCCACGTTTCCGCACCCGAATTCGATTCGAAAACCAACACTTAAATAATAAAACTCCTAGATATGAGACAAGGTCGAGAATCTTAAAGCAGGTCCGATTATGCCTATTCCTAATCCTAAATGGAATGTAACGACGTAGGGATCCATATGTAAACATAGTATCTATTTAGATACGCTCGAATGACCCCTTCTCATAATTAGAATGTATATAACCCTATTCCGGTCTGGTCCGGTATGGAATGAACTTATAATCATGGAATCGACTCGATCATCAGATTATCGATTATAAGTTCATAACCCTAGCCCATTCTCATTTTGGGCGGAACAGATATACTAATTCTTTGATTCCAGTTAGTAAGAGAGATCTTGAACTAAGAAATAGGTTCTAGAAGCTAAAAAAGGGTATCCTGAGCAATTTCAATAATCGGGTTCATTGATATTCCTGGTATAGTAGATGCTATCACACATACAATCATACTCAATTCGATGGAGCAGATCTAAGATGAGATCAAGTCACGATCTCCACTTGAATTTGAATTTCGGTTGATGAAAATCATTAGATTTAAATCTTCCTGAAATTGCAGTTGTCTTCAAAAATCGTTGTTCGAATTACAAGTTCTTGAACCTTCGCATTATGCAGACAGAGAACTCATTATCTAGCCTTGTTGTTTGAACAGAGTACCTAGACCTGCAGTGTCAAGAGACTCAAAACATGCTAATCGTGATCTGTTAGTTTAAACTCAAATCAATTTGAATTCAAACTATATCTGTATTTTATCTGTAAAATCCTACAGATAACAACCAGAAAACTTGGTCAATAAGTAGATTAACCTCTAATGAATCTAGACTCAATTTCGCATAAGGATAAAATCCACAAAATCCAAACTCAAGATAATTTCATAATTTAACGTGATAAATTTAATATTCAAAGAATCAAAACTCTATCACAGATTATCAGCACAAATATCGTGAATTCAAAACCCGAATATTTACGAGATATTACCGCATAATTTAGATTCCTAATAGGAAGCATGTGCAGGGATCAAAGCATATTAGGGTCACATTGCATGTTGTCTGGAAATGCAATTATAGGGGTAGAACTCTTTATTGTTGAGATGGTAATACTGATTCAATGCTAGCTGACTATTCAAGGTTAATTCTAGGACTCACTATTGAAGGCGCTTTTGAAATCTAAGAGTTGATGAACGTCTTGTTCACTTTGCAGATTTGAGTTTTCAATTCGAGTTGAGATGCGATATTTTTTTAGAGCTTTTTACTGTAGCAGAAAAAGTTAGATGTGACATTTTCTGAGAGTTTTTTACTGTAAAAACTTAAAACTGAAAATTCAAATCGGTAAAATGAACGATGCAGTACCTTGCAGTATTTAAAATGATGACATGGAGAGTTGGTGTTGACTTGTAAAAAGTGATGTATAATAGGAAAATTATGAAAATTTAAAATAAATTTTATCAGCGTAGTTTTATTCGTATATTTTTCTTTACCCTTCACACCAATTTCCTTCTAAATACACACTTTATATCATTTTAAAATGACTATATTTACTTCTTACATGTCCATATTATTTTGAACTACTCTTAACAGTTTCCATAAGATTATTAATTATATAGATCATATTTTTACACCTACTATTTCTTTTTAATTTGTTACTTTAAGATTTTTATTTCTCTCTCTCTTTCTATATGTTTTTTCTTAGTTAAACTTTATAAAATTGACTATAGAAAATTGACTATTACACCACTAAATAGCAACGTTAAAAAAATATAAATTACTATAGAATAAGTATGTGTATAAATTAGACTTAATCCTTATTTACATTTAATAAACAAAAATTGTGACATATATACATGTTAGTATAATCTTGACAAAACAAATTTTGGGCAAAAGAAAATGCAAAAAGCCCCAAAAGCAAAAATAAATAAATAAAATAAAAGAGGAAGGGAATATCCCTAGGGAATATCTCTTGAGAGAAGATAAAATTTTATTGGGGGAAATAAGAGGTGTGAGAAAAGTGACGAAAATTAGATATCTTAACCGGGCACTTCATACACACTTTGATGGAATTTGCATGTGAGACATTCTGACTGATTAGGAATGATGTTGGTTTGAAATATCAAGGTGTGTATTTGCTCTTGAAACTGAAAGATAATTTTGCAATTTATGAGCATTGTCATTGTTTTCAGCTCAGAACCAGTTTTGTGTATGCATTAGTTTTTCACAAATTTATTGACTTGTTGAACAATATTCTCACAAACGGGGGGCCGGGGGGATAGGAAGAGGACATTAAGAGGATGTTTGGTAGAGGGATTCGTTTTCTGATTCGAATCATGATTCATGGTTCGCTACAGTATTTTCTCTCATAAAAAATTCACGTAAATCAAAAATAGTTCGAATCATATGATTTGAATCCTCCAACCAAACGTCCTCTAAAGTTTGTTCAATTAGGCGCTACATTGGGCTATGTCCTTTGACTTATCCACATCTACGACACAATCAATATCAGGTTTTTATTGGCATGAAACACGTGCTTTATATGGTTGCACCTAATAATAATTTACATAAACATCCCAAAAATTTCCGATCTAAATCTAAGCTGAAAGCAACTTTAAATATGTGCGGGTGTGTGTTACCTCCTAACTAATTAATTTTAAGGCAATTTATATGTTACTCCTTATTTCACCCGCGTTAATGCGGAAGAATAATCATTCTGTATAAAATGTTAGTTAGAGGAAGCACGAGTGAACTAAGAAAGTTGATAAGTGGCTAGTGATTTTACGAAAAATGTTTAAAGACACTACTGGTGTTAAAGCACTATTATTGAGATATATTTTCTATTAGTTAGTGGTGATGCTATATTACTTTATAGTATTTTCTGATTTCACATCCAAACAAGCAATTAGGTCCCATTTGTTTGTTCGCTCATTCGGATCGAGAACTTAAGTTAAAGAGTGAATTTATGTGAGAAAAAATATTATAAGAGAAAAAATTAAATTTAAATTTTTATAAAAAAAAAAAAAAAAATTGTAGTTAAAAGTTTGAGTTGTGTTTACAATGAAAGCCTTAAAAATGGTTAATTCTCTTAGAAACAAAAAGGACTTATATCTAATACATGTCAAATATAAAAGGATTGTGAAGGTTACTATTTTATTTTATTTTTTCAATTGCAAATTGCTACAAAATATAGGACATGTTTAGTTCGTTGATTTGAGTTGAGATGTGACTTTATATGAGAGTTTTTTACTGTAATAAAAAAATTAAATATGACTGTTTTTAAAAATTTAAATCGGTAAAATGAACGGGACCTTAGTTACTGACAAGTTCTCAATTTCCCCTTTCATGCCCTGATAACATTTTACTATGTTAATCAAAATGTTAGAGAAAATTAACTTTTCTTTTTGCTCCAAATGGGAAATTAACTTTTATTATTGCACGTTGGTGCTTTAAATATAATTTAACAGAAATTACATATCTTATTTTAATTTGGAGGATCGTCTTTAGATCTTCTATCTACAAAATTATTTTCAAAACTTAAAATTATTTTGGAAAATTACGTTATATGTTTTCATTTTATTTGGCATTTTAGTTCACATAGGATAACATTATTATTATTTTTTTTTAAAATCATTATAATATTTATAAATTGTACGTGGAAAGTCAAATCAACAAGGAGAGGGTACATTGTAAAGAGCTAATCCGTCCACGTCCCTAAACCAATTTCTGATGGGAACAGAGTACAGAACAGGTGTCGTGCTAACCCCTTCCATCAGTAATCGACGTTTTAATCGTGGGAAACGTTTCATTATTTTTCTATGTTATTTACGTGTCAGATTCTCACAGGCTTCCAACTTAATGAGACAGTTTGCGGGCTTGCCACGTGCAATTTTATCGGAAAAATCCGAGACGAAAAATTTGAATAAAAAAGAACTTACAACGTGAGTAGTCTACAACGAAGTACGAAAAATGAAGGAGAGAAAAACGTGGGCTTAATAAAAAAAATATTAATTACAAATGAGAGAATTATAACTTTATTTAGTTCACTGATTTAAATTTTTAATTTAAGTTAAAATGTAATTTTATGTGAAAATTTTTTACTGTTACAAAAAAGTTAAATGTAACTATTTTTTAGAGTTTTTTACTGTAACAAAACTCGAATTCAAAATTTAAATTAGTAAAATGAACGGGACCTACATGTTTTACGTCATAATTACCAAACCTCTTAATTCTACTTTTTTAAAAACTCTACCATTTTTATTTATATGAGATATTTTCATCACAAATTAAAAAAAATTAAAATACGCATAGATTATAAATCATAACCTGATAGATCATACTATGACTGACCCCGGTGACTGGAGGTCGGCGGCCAGTGTAATTTGTCAGGTTATGGATCATAATCTGTTAGGTTATAGTCGAAGACCGCCGGTGGCCAGTATAATCTGTCAGGTTATGGATCATAACGTGTCAGGTTATAGTTAGCGGCCGGCCAGAGACCCGCTAGTGGCCAGTGTAATATGCTAAGTTATGTATCATAATCTGTCAGGTTATGGCCGACCGACCGGAGACCCGCCGGTGATAGAAGACCGCTATCTTATAATTTACCAATGGAACATTGAGGACAACTTTGAAATTTAAAAATGTTTAATTTAACTATTTTTGTTATTTCAATTGTAAAAATGGTAGAAATCAATGAGCTAATCTTTAAGGGTTAGAAATAGATTGGGGTATCTATTTGAGGAGTATTTCCTTTGTTTTCTCATTACAAGTTCTCCTAAACTATACCATTTGTAACACTTTATCACTCATTTGAAATGTAACTGACATCCGTTCCTCCTGAATAATAAAATATTAACAAAAAAAATCTCCTCCGTTAGGTTTTTTAAGTGAAATTCACACTTAATTTGTTATTTTGGTAGCTCTATGACTTCAAATTTAATTTCAATTTAAAACTAATTTAAATTTAAACTTTTAATTATGATACATCCGTTATTGATTGAATGTAAGTTAAAAATTTTATGAATCATTTTTTCGTAAAAAGCAAAAGTGTTAGGGTTTCTCTTCCTCTCTCTTGTTCATAGAGGCAGCTAGGATTTCATTCTTTGGTTTTCTTTTTTGGGCCAGAGTCTTAACACCGCCTCTGGCTGCTCATTGGACTCCCAGCCCTTACGATAGTAGTCTGGGCCTCGTAGGTGCTTCTTGCGGCTGATGGGTGCGGTATGGTGGCGGTCATGGTGGACAGATCTAGGAGGCATGATGTATGGAGTGCTTACTGTTAGATATGGAAGCTTTGGGGTTCCGACAATGCAAGATGCGAAGTGTTTCCAGTTGGCCTATGGCATGTGGGTCTCGATCTCGAAGGCACAATACTTCCTTTAGGGATCTATGTATTTGGTTTTGGCGGCTCTTTTCATGTGCGATTGTCTACACCATGGCACGATGGTCGGCTTGTTATAGTTGAGTCCTTCCCGTTGGCTATGACTATTTGTCTTTTCGCTGTTTTATTGTTTTGTAATGAATGCGTTGATACTTTCGCCTTATTGGTGTTGGTTTATGTTGTTTTGTTATTATGTTAGTCTTATAATAACACATATGGTTTTCCCATCTTCTGGCTTTATTAATGTGTCCCACCCATTTATGGATAGCATGGATGATGGTATCCTACTAGATTTAGTCTATGTCATGTTGCTTGTGTCCCCATTATTTTGGGTTTAGTCTCAGTTGACTGGGTTAATCCATTGATTTTTGTGGTTTTGTCTAATGAGCTTTGGTCGCAGTCAATCTTTATGTGTCGAGCAGGTTTTTTCTCGTTAGGTCTCAACACGTTTGTTCTGCCTTTGTGCTTCATCCATCTTTACTGAAGTGGTGAATCCAGTGTTTATGGTCGAATTTCATTGTAGGTGGTGTTCACTTGCGACTAGTTTGAGTATGTAATTTTGTTTTAATGAAATGATTTTTTTTTCTAAAAAATTACCATAAAAAACTTTTAAGAGTCGAAAATCACTAATTTTATAAAAAAATATGCAACATTTTATACTTAGTATCTCATAAATATGTAGGCTACGAAGTATTATAGTGCCATAACTAATAAGCATAGATTTAAAAAAGATAACAATATTGAAACTTAAGCTAATAAAAGTAACTCTTATTTCATAGTACACAAGATGAAAACAAAATATCAATACCTAAATGAGAGTTTAATAACTGAAATCAAGAACGAATATCAATACCAGAATGAGAGTTTAATATCTGAAATCAAGAACGACAATTTTGCCTTCTTATATCACGTGATCAAAGCAAATAAAATTGTAGTAAAAAATAAATATCCATGAATTGAACAACATACAAAACTAAAATTTTAATATATATGGACGAATCTTTAATGGTTATCTTTTTATTGTGGTTACTTAATAAATATAAAAATTTAATGACTTAGTATGATAATAATTCAGTCTTATTAATTATCATAAAATTTTAAATTAACCATTCCTCAAATTAATATCTCATGATTAAAATAATAATATCTATTAATAAATAAATATTAGAACAACTATTAAATGACACCCATATATATTACTTATATTTTATCAAAATTTATAAAAATATCAATAAAATTTCAAGAAATTTTATCGTTTTGCACTACGCTTTTTATGGATATCAATATTCTCATAAAATCGATATATAGAAATTTCCACAAAAATTATATGAGCATTTTGTGGAAAAGATATTGGCACTCTACTTCTATATTGGTATGTAATGTCAAAGATACAAAATTTTTTGCAGAAATATCTATGAAAATGCGAATTTTGCAAACCCAATTCCTTGTTAAGTAAATGCCTCTTTTATTTGTACCACCAACTCATATGAGTAAGATGACTATATATGTCTGGACTTTAAGAGAAGATTTATAATATCCAAAATCATACTTGCTCAAAAAGGGATAGAGAAAATTCTCTTTTCGCTCTATTAATTTATTTTTTTACTCTTGCATCAAGGGAGCTAGCTTGTAATTTTGTACGGTTTGAGTTTGAACAAACTATTACATAATTGCTGTTAAATAAACAAAACGAGTAATCTATAATTAAAATCCAAATTAATGTGACAATGGTATAGACAACCCATTGATGAACACGTCTCCAATCCTTATATATATGTATGTATATATATATATACTTCTATATATATACGGAGACGAGTTTTGCATGGTTACCTTTTCATTAACTGTCATATTTAAATATAGAAATTTGATGATGTGGCGTGATAAGAGTCTAATTTCATTAATTGTCATTAATTTGTTGGTCAACTATTCAATTTATTACAACCGTCGGATTAATATCTTGTGACTAAAACAATAATATCCATTAATAAAAAAAATATTTGAGTAACCATTAAAACTACACCTATATTTATGAACAAACACCATATTACTAAGGAAGAATAAGTTTCTCCCTTGATATTTGTAAAACGTTTCGCAAAGAGTTTCTTTTCCCTTCATCAAGCGAAACTTTTTTTTTCCCTCTTAATTTGTGCTCTTTAAAAATAAAAAAAAATTTGGGCCTTTTTTCTTTTCTTACTTTTTGTTTTAAATTTTTTCACTCTTAGTCTTTTTTTTTTAAAAAAATTTTATATAGTCGTTATTTTAAATGATTCACGCGCTCAGAATGCGTAAGAATCCAATATAATTAATTGTCATAAGTTTTTTTAGTCAACAAACTAATTTATTATAACCATCGAATCAGTATCTTACGGTTAAAATAATGATACTTATTAATGAGTAAATATGGTGGTATTCATTAAATCACACCCATATATATATTTTGATGTGAAAGCGCTTCATTTAAACGGGTAGTCACAACTTTAACTCAAGTTTCAACTTTATTCAAGTTCATGTTCTTTTAAGTTTCAACTTTATTCAATTTTACTCAACTTTATTCAAGTTACAACTTTAACTCAAGTTATAACTCAAATTTAACTCAAAAACTACATTCAAGTTACACTCTAAAAGAACAACCCCGAAATAACTTTAACTAAACTGATACACCACCACTCCGGGCAGCATTTGACCTTTTCAAGAATATCAATACCACTCTTGATCCTTTATATGACTACCAGTCTGACGATGTATCAATATATTCAATGCAGGTACTTTGATCCTTTACGTTATGTACAAGCAAATCCACCTAACTTGGCAAGGAATAAATACATAAATAAATAAATAAAAGAAAGTTTAAAAGTGTAATAAGAACCCAAACCAATCTAATAATTGGGATTCAACTTATAATTAGTTAGTCAGATTTGACCTTTAGTCTATTCAACCAAATGGAAGTGAGTCAATGGACAAGCGTCCCCCGTAACCTTTACAATAGAGGTTTAACAAAATCACATTACCACATATTTTTTGCTTAGAAAAAGCTAAAGTTGAAGAAACTAATAAAGTTGAAGTAAATTATATACTTATATGACTATCATCTAAAGTCAAGAAATTTGTCAATTGTTTTTGTTATTTCGGGGTTAAAATGTCTTCAAACTTGATATTGAAAATCCAAAGCATAAGGAGACTTTTTTTTTCCTTCCTTTTTTTTTATTTTATTTTGATTTGGAATAGACTTTAGATTTTTTTTTTGAAACAAAGACTTTACATTTTTTTTCTCTTTCTTTTTGGAATAAACTTTATATTTTTTTCTATTTTATTTTGATTTGGGATAGACTTTAGATTTTAGATGCATGTAATTTGGTCAGAATCCAAAAAAAAAAAAAAAAAAAAAAAGTGAAGTCTTTGATTTTGATCAGCAAGAAATCCAATAATAATAATAATAATAATAATAAATAATAATAAATAAAGTTTCCGCGTTGTGCAAGTTCTCAAAGTCAAAATGGTTCAATTAAGATCCGCGTTTAACAAACTTTCGAGAACAAGGTGAACAGTCAAAGGTCTTTCATTTTTCTCCCTCGTGTATCCACAAGGATACATGGAACAAAAGAACATAAAAAATGTACAGTACGAGAAAAAACAAGGACGGCGGCGCTAGTTTTTAGTTGAAATACAGATGCAAATAACTAAAATTTTATTTATCGTAAAAAGTCAAACGTTGCATGTGTTTTAGTAAAAAATCAAATATATATGATTATTTAAGATAAGCAAAAATTTTATTGAAAAGAAAGAAAAGAAAGGGTCTAACAAAACTAAAACATAAAAAAACCTGAGAAAGAGGAAAATTAAAACCAAAAGCAAGCCCAACAAAATTAAAAATGAAAAAGTAAAAAATAACCTAAAAGAAAAATTTAAACGTTTTCTCGTTTTGAAGACATTTCCTTAATGACGGGTCATTAAGATGCAGCAGTTGCAACAAATCTGGTTTGTAAAGTAGGGAATGATGACTCTACAATATGGTTCATGAGGTAGGGAATGACGTGTTTGGAAAAATGGTATTTTGAGATACCATTTCATGCTTAATTTTGAGTGGGACCTACTTTGGATTAATGACGGGTCCATATGAATTCTAACTACAAGCAACTGGTACAATAACGATGCTGTTGTTGTTGCTAAAAGTTAACCTATATTAGGGATGACATATCGATGTTAAAGTTTTAACATGTACACTTGAGAGTATACACTTCAAAATTTTACATAGTAACAACATATATCGTCACTAAAAGTCTCAATAATTATTTAGACAGCAAAAAATGAAGAATATGCCATTTTTAGTAGCAACATGTGTCGTTACTAATAATGTTTTCCAAAAATACAGCTGAAATTGCAGTGGGAAATAAAAACGGGTTCCTGATTTTTTTTAGGCCTATAGCGACAACAGTTAAGACAACAGTCGTCGCTAAAAGTTGTGGTGTTGGTGTTTTGATGGTTTGGATTATTGTTGATTATTTTAATTTGTTTGTTTGGTTGAATTTGATATGTTAATTTGATTAATAAGTAAGGTTTGTTAAAGATGTTAGTTTTGTTCAATTTTTTAGTTTGGTTTAATTTGTTGTCAATGTGTTGGTAATTTTTAAAATATGTTGGGTTCGTTGAATATGTTAGTTTAGGTTTGTGTCATTAATAATAATCTTTTCTCTTAATTACAGGGTCAGATGGTTGATGAGAGGCAGACTCAAATGGTTGGTAAGGTCACCATTCGTGAAAATGGGCTTGGGTCGCGTAGGAGTCATCAAAAGAGAGTGGGACTTAAAATCCCTTGGAGACAGAAGGGTTCTACTTCTTCCTCTTCTAGATCGCAATCTGGGTTCCAGCAGACATAATTATCTCCTCATCTGTAACAGTGGTTTGCACGGATGTACAACAGCAACTTGGAGCTGGCTGCTGCAATGAGACATATGAATCCAAGAGTTAATGTTAACATCCCTCCACCCTCGCCGGGTTTTATGAAAAAGAAGTAGTAATGTAAACCTAGGAGATTAGACTTTATATATTTGATTATGTGTTTTATGTTGGTTTTCGAAACGATTTTAGATGCGGAAGCGTGTGTTTAGCGGATCGTGTATTACACAAAATTTTCATAAAATTTTGAAATGCTCTATAGATTATATTAATTTGTGCACGAATAAATTAATCAAATTAATTTATTTACCTAGTGAACGATTAGGTCAATAATTTGGGTTCTTTGAACACGAACGTTTCTCGCTCTAAGCTAGTTTAGAACACCCAAATCTTCCTTATCAATTTCTTGAATCCACGAAGACGTGTGTGTGGGCACACTTAAAACAAAACAGGATTAGCAAATAACACTCAAGTTTTTCATGAATACCAACACATGCACGACGTGAAATTTTGGGAGAAAATTTTTCCTTTCCACACACTCTATAATTCGGCCACCTATGCTACGGAGAGCAAAAATTGTCTACTCCAATTTTCTGCAATCTCTTATTTATAGAGTAGCAGTTAGACTCTCAAAAGAAGTCTAATCTTTATCTCTAAGATAAAACTTGATAATTATCTCTCACTTCTAATTTGATTTTTGAAACAAAATCCCTCTCTCCTTTATCTTATATGGCCGGCTACCACAGGGAGATTCCTCCCTATGGTTGGCACAATTGCAGCTAAGGAATAGGATAAAATTCTGCATTTATCTTGTAGTCCAATTTTGACTCAAATTCAAATTCCAATTTAAGTCTAACTTACATCAATTTAAATTTCAAATTGAACAACTTATCAAATAAGTTAATTAGATAACTTGGAAAATAAGCAACTGAATCCCAGACGGATTCACACTGCACTGGGTGCTCACACTATGTGATGAACACCTTCACATGTGTGTTCCAAAATTAAAATTTAAACTTAAATAATCACATTATTTAATTAATAATTAATTCTTAATTAATTATCCTTGAGCGTTTTATTTTAGAATTTCATAATTCTAAAATTCTCATTTTGCCCTTAATGTCTTGTAGGATTACAAGGACGACGCGGGGACTCATCTCGAGCTCCAATAAAATTAATAATTAGTTAAATACTTTAATTAATTAATTAATTATATTAATTCAACAGTTACTCCACTATAAACTTGGAATTGCACTCTCGTAATTATAGACATAAATTACTTATGAACTGTGAAGTGTCCATTTAGTATAGTCATTACATATAGATCAATTCTCCATAACAATTCATAATTAGAGCTAGGTGAAATCTATTAACCTCTCTAATTATATCTTTATCCTTGAGTGCTATTGATTCTCTAATGGACAGTGATTCATAAAGTAAATTCATTGATCCTCTAAGCTTTTTAACTGACAGACTTTTAGCGACAACATGCTGTCGATTGTCGCCAAAGAGGTTTTAGCGATGACTTCTCAAGTTGTAGCGACCACTTTTGCAGTCGCTAAAGGAGTTATTTCATGTTGTGTCTTGTTCTTTTTTGTGAAGATATCGAAATGATAATTTTACATGCTCAAAATGATGCACATATGAGTGTGAAATTGACTCGCAAAAGGCATGTGTGGTGTTGAAAATAAAAAGGAAAAATGATTGTCCTGCATTTTGAAAAGAGAAAGCACACTTGTTTAAATAAAGGCGCGTTTAGAACCCGTTCTAAAATAATATTATTATTTGTATCAAATGGAAATGTAAACGTCTTCAATTTCAGGCAGAAAGCATTTTTGAAAATGCGTTTAGTAATTTTATTGAGAGATTATTTTCAGTATAAGAAAAAACAGAAACTCCATTTTGTTATACATATTTAAAAACATCTAATAGTATTTTAAAAAATATATTAATTAAGAAAGTGA
Source organism: Morus notabilis (assembly GCF_000414095.1). Taxonomy (NCBI): domain Eukaryota; kingdom Viridiplantae; phylum Streptophyta; class Magnoliopsida; order Rosales; family Moraceae; genus Morus; species Morus notabilis. Next base: position 84,852 of record NW_010358650.1, on the reverse strand, counting down.
AAATATTGCTTTCTTATATATCTAAAGAAATGACCATTAATGTCTTAGAAGGAAGTTTCCAACTCAAGCACGTCTCTGCATGCACTTTAGCTCTTTTTTATGTATATATGTGTCAGCTGCCACTTGGGAAGCAAGTACAACGGATAATTGTCCATTGTATTGCCATGATTAGACTATCTCTCTTTACACTCGAGGGAGGGAAGAGAAAATGAAAATAAGAAATGAAAAATTATTACAAATCATTTTTAGAAACTCTTCCATTTTACGTGAAACCATAAAGGTGTTCTTGTTTTCCTTTTTTGTCTTTGGTTGCTCCAAATGCCATTTTCTACTCATTTTCATTTTTTTTCTCTCGAAAAACGGGAAAAACGTTTTTGTAATGAATTCCAAACATGCTGGAGATCTCATATTTTCTTATAGGTAAGATCATAAGTGTTAATGCAATAGTTGACTTTGGGTGTTTTCTGATTGTGTAGTTAGTGTAATGGTTGACTTTGGATGTTTCTTTTTCTAATGTTCTGTAATCTCTATAGAAAGACTCTAAGCATACTTGTAATACACACACAAAAAGTATAGAAATACAATTCTTTTTTCTTCTTTATAATGGTATCAGAGCGTTTTCTTTTTCTCCGTTTCTCCCGAAGGTGAATTGCCTTGGGAAAACCGTATTAAAAAAATTTGCAGAACCACAACCAAATCCAAAACGTTCTGCCCGCCTATCCTTCGTCGCTGATGAACCACGACTCCATTGCTGTGAGTTTTCAATCATCTTCTCCGTCGCGCCACCGGTGTCAATCCGACTCCATCGCCTCGAGCAATCCCAATCCCATGTCCATCCAGCAATCCTACCTCGGCGTTGTCACCGTCGAAGGCCGCCATAGTCAAAACTTGGTATGTCTCTCTTCAATCTGTCTTCTTTTCTTTAGATTTTCTTATTTGTGGCTTTAGAACTTTGGTTTTCTTTTCTTTTCTTTAGAACTTGGTCTTCTTTTGTTCCTAATGTGGGCTGGTTTTAGAGAAGTAAAAGAGAGAAAATAATTCTTTCTATTTCAAAAAGAGAAAAAAAAAAGGATGACAACTATTCAAAAAGAAAATGCCCAACCAATTTCAATTATACTTGATGGGCATAACTACAATCGATGGGCGACAGCTATGCGGAGTTATTTGAAAGGGATGAAACTGTGGCTTGTTATCACTAGAGACAGAACAACACCAGTCAAATAGGCGGGAGAAACTGATGATAAGTATGTCGGTCGACTCGAGTAATGGGAAAGCAAGAATCATCAGATTCTTACAATGTTCACCAATACTATTGTTCCTTCAATCAATGTGCACTTTGGGCATTTTCAACTTGCAAAAGAAGCTTAGGACTTTATTGCCATGCGGTATGGTTCTACTACCCTCTCTCATCAGTATCATCTTATGACTACTTTATCCCGACTTCGTCAAGAATTTGATCAGTAAGTTCCTTTCTCCTCGATCGACTCATTTTGATGTCTTTCTTCGTATAATGAGATATGTAAAGGGTATTGTGTTTCATGGATTGCATTTCTCATCTAGCTCTTCTTTGGATTGAGAATGTTATCGTGACGCAGATTGGGCAAGGAATCCTACAAATCGTCGCTCTACCACTAGCTATTGTTTCTTTCTTGGTTCATCGCTTATTTCTTGGCGAAGTAAAAAGCAAACTGTTGTCTCCCGCTCAAGCACTGAGGCTGAATATCGAGCTCTTGCTGATGCAACATCCAAACTACTATGGTTATGATGGCTCCTTCAAGACATGGGTGTTTTTCTCGTGAAAACACTCATATTCATTGCGACAATCAGAGTACTTTTCAGAGGGCTCATAATAATGTCTTTCACGAACGCACTAAACATATTGAGATCGACTGCCACTTCATTCGTCATCATTTGCTCAGTAAAACTCTACAGCTTGTTCATGTTGCCCCTACATCCCAAAAGGCTGACATCTTCACCAAGTCAAATCCACCTAGTCAATTTATTGCTCAAGTTTCCAAACTCAAATTGGCTTCTACAATGCCATCTTGAGTTTGAGGGGGGATGGGTTAATGCAATAGTTGACTTTGGATGTTTCCTGATTGTGTAGTTAGTGTAATGGTTGATTTTGGATGTTTCTTTTTCTAGTATTCTGTAATCTCTATATAAAGGCTCTAAGCATACTTATAATACACACAAAAAATATAGAAATACAATTCTTTCTTCTTCTTTATCAATAAGCATAAAGGCTCTCTCCTACGCGTGCAAGGGATGCAAGTCATGGACCGTCGAACCAAAGGACTAGAAATTAAGCTTACATTGATTCTGAGTTAGTGGTTATATCTCCTTTGACCCATAAAAGGGACCACTATTTTTCATACGAGGCCCCCCACCCACTTAAAGTAGACAATTAAGCAAGAGTAGTATTGTTGTGTGCCCTTATTGCTAGTACGCCATTGTATCATATGAGCCAGATGCCAAACAAACCTCATGCACGTATAGTATTGATGGGAAATTTTGCATTAAGGACAATATGTGAACACAGGCCTCAGCTCCTACTCGTTCACCATTTCGTTTACGTTTTTACAGCTTTCGCTTTTGTTTCAATTGTTTGTATTTCATTGATCCTGATTCTACAAGACCATACTGGATTACCCCGCGGTAGCCTGTTAGGTTACCGGTTTGAAACTTGTAATTTTACTGAATATGCTAGAGTTTGTATTGGTGTATTGTGAAGAAAATGTTATAATGCTCACGAAAATAAAGACGCGGAGGTTTCATAGTGGTTCACCCTTCTAAAAAAGAGCTACATCCACTGTATTATATTTCTCTTGTTTAGTTCTTACAAATCACACAAATGGAGAATCATCCAACTTTTCTCTTGGGGGTTTTCCCTCTTTTATAGCCTACATTCCATCTGCGCCTTGCCCAACGATAGGTTGTTTGGACCATTTGACCGTGTCTTCCAGGGGGTCCATTCACTCGAGTGGCCTATTATCTCATTTGTCTAGACCGTAGCCTGTCAGCACCTTTTGGACTGTTCACTCATCTAATTTGTCCCCCATTACGGCTCTATAGATCCTCTGTAATAGCTAGTGATCCGTTCCAGGCGATTTTTAGGGGCTTGTGATCATTTCTTGTGCAACTGACCTCCTATAAACCCAGACGCAATCTTGGGATATCCAGCTGATTACCTCAGGGGTCTTCCTTGGGATGTGGGTCCAGTTGATTACATTTTGCCCTCTACGCCTATGCCAAAATTTGCCATGCATGGCCTTTCTCTTGGTCGACCCTATCATGTTACTTGTATGAACTGGTCTCGCAGACTATGTATAGGTTACTCGGCTCCCATACCATATGGGAGAGGAAAATGAGACTCAGGCATCGAGGCCTATCTAACGTGATAGGCGTGGGGCCACGTGTGGCATGATCATTGTTTGACGTGTCAGTGTGAATTTTTCCAACAACTGCCCCCCAGGTAGAGGCTTTTCTTCGGACTGCCTCGAGCTAGGTCTGGGATCTGTTTTGGCTCTTCTTTTGTTTGCTTCGGGCATGGGAGCCTGACTCTGAACCTTCTCGTAATAATGGCCCTGGCACTTTGGCAACCCCTTGAGAAGCGTAAATGTTGCGTTTGTTCAATCGTAATGCTGACGTGACCTTTTATTTAAACAGATGAACATGGGCCATTGGATCGTGACTCCTTAGCTTCTCGCCCTTCCCCTAGCCGTCGGATCAAGCTCCCATGCTTTCACCGTTAGATGCATTCATACCTGATCGGACAGCTGGGAGTCAAAGGCTTTTGGTTACTATAAATGGTCTCTTCGTGTGTCTGAACCACTCGAAACTGTTTTAGAGCAGCCGAAACTCTGCAAAAATTTCTCCATGACCACTCACTTCCTTCTTGCCATTTTGTAAATCCCCAGCAACATTTACCTCAACAGCTCGTGCATCCCTTCCACTTTTGATTTCCTGGTAAGCATCCCTCAAACCTTCTCTCCACTTCTGATATGTTTATCATTTCTGGTCTTATGGTGGATTATTTCTTAAGTGGTGGGAATGGTTGGAAATGGAATAATAGGGGTGTTAGAACCTGATTTTGACATTATCCGCCATATTCTGGACTGGCTATAGGAGTTTTAAGCGAGTCTGGATTTCCGTTTGGCATTCTGGGTTAGTTTGAATGGTCATCGCTTTGTTTAAGTAGTCTCCAGCTAGTTAATGCCTAGGCTCGAACCATCATCGCTTATTTGAACCGTCGTCATTTTAACTTTTTAACTTTAACCGACCAAACATTTTTATCTTTAAGCGGTGAGCTATCTTCCTTTCCCCCTCTCGACTTATAGGAATTGACCTTAGATTTTTCCTTCACAGCAATGGTATATAGAGGGATTAAGTGTCGAGGGGGATCATCATATGTGCCTCTTGTGAGGCCAGATCCAATGCCAGCCGCCGAGTCTTCCTCACATTCTACGGCCAGCGACCCACTCTTGAGGGAGGTCCTCCTGGGTTGGCGGCGTTCCCTTCGGCAGCAGCGGCCGACACATGGGTGTCCCTGTGGCCTTAATACGGGCAGACGAGGATCGTCCGCCCTTCACAGCCGACTTCGTGGCACCGAAGACACGGCAGAGAGATATCGTCCGTGCACATAAGAAGGGGCGCTTGGACGGCCGATGGTTTGAGTATCTCCTACCGGACCCCCACTTTAGGGCGAGCCAACCACCCCTGGGTTATATGTCTGTATATACCCGGGCCTTCACGGCGGGGATGGCACTCCCCATACACCCGTTTGTGAAGTCCCTCTATGATCTCCGCGACATCTCCCCCAAACAGCTGGCCCCAAACTTCTGGTATATTTTTGCCAGTATATGGATTCTTTAGGACCAAAGGTTTTACATAGATCTGTCTTTGGACGAGTTCCTTTTCGTATATAAGCTCTGTCAGGTCCCTAAATGTGACGGCTGGGATTTTTTAGGTGGGCACGAGCGATCCAAGCCCGTCTTAGGAAAACTAAGAAGGGAGTTGCCCTCGTCGTCACATGCCTGGAAGCCAATGTTTTTTATGGTGAAGGGTATGTTCAACGTTCACTCTGCTGATAAGCCATTTAAGCGCCTGGGTGTGCAAACAACTTTTGGGACACTGAGTGAGTTTCCTTCGAACGTCTATTACAACTGTAAACATTTTTTTTACCGCTGACCCTATTTTACTTTCTGTAGTTTCCCAGGATCGTCCCCAACTTTCTGGGAACCGGCTTGCAAGGGTGAAGTAAGCCTTCAGCTTCCCCGAGACCAATCGTTTTGTCAGCATCTTGTTAATGCGTGATAACTTGGAAAGTTCTGGCCGGTTGCTTTCTCTCCCTCATCCCGACAACACCGCCGAGGTCAAACATTTCTTCAATTTCACAGCTGGAGGTTAGTTTTCTCTTGCCCTTGATTCCTTATTATTTGTCGACCGTATAAGTTTCTAACTTCAAGTGTGATGCAGAGATGAAGACCCTGCAACTGTTGTTGGTCTCCGAATCGAATTCGGATGCGGACGCGTGGTGCGGGGGGAGGCGGATCGTGTATAACAAAAATTTCATAAAACTTTTGAGATACTCTTTAGATTATATTAATTTATGCATGAATAAATTAATCTCATTAATTCATTTATTAAGAACTCAATTAGGAAAAATACCTGGAGGCCGACTCGGTTAATAACTTGAGTTCTTTGACCTCGAACAATCCTTGCTCCAAAGCTTTGTGTTTAGAAAACCAATGTCTTCCACGTCAATTCCTAGAATCCACGAAGACGTGTGTGGGCACACATGAGACAAAACGGGTTACAATAAACACTCGAATTTCCACAAACACCAACGCATGCACGATGTGGAATTTTTAGAGAAAAAATTTTTCCTTCCTTTCTACCAAGGGAATTTCGGCTAGCCCCCTTCAAGTTAGGTTAAAAAATTATCTCGCGTAATTTTTCATCATATCTTATTTATAGAGTAGAAGTCAAACTTCTAGAAGGAATCAAATCTCTATTTCCAATTTGAATTTCGAACCACAATTCTCCTCTCTCTTTTCTTCTTATGGCCGGCCAACCCTAAGGGGATTTTATCCCTGTGTAGGTGCCAATATCAGATAGGGAAGGAAGAGAAAAATCATCCTTTATCCTGTAGTCCAATTTTGACTCAAATTCAAATTCCAATTTAAGTTAAACTTAAATTAATTTGAATTCTAAATTCAACAACTTATCAAATAAGTTTAAATGGATAAATCTAGATGTGTTCAAATTCAAATTTAAATAATCACATTATTTAAATAATAATTAATTCTCAATTAATTATTTTCGAGTATTTAATTTATAGAATTCCTTAATTCTAAAATTTCCCATTTTACCCTCTGTGTCTGGTAGAATTACTAGGACGACGCGAGGACTAATGGACCTATAATCCCGAGCTCCAATAAAATTAATAAT
>NW_010358650.1:75535-77632 GCF_000414095.1 Morus notabilis | reverse complement strand
TTTTAAATTAAAGATTCTGAACTTTAATTAAATTCATTATGAACATTACTTTTTGATTATTATCCTTAAACATTATCCTCTCGTATATAACACTTATATACAATGTTTAAGGTTACATAAATAATCACAGAATTTTGATTGATATTCATAAAATATTCACAAATATATACACATAAAATGAAGAATAAACTCTTTTATTAAATAAATAATAAATATCCTATTACATCTTATGCTTCTAGGACACCATTCCCAATAATCTCCCACTTGTCCTAAAGCAGGTAGAATATGTCTCCAATCCTGAAACTTTCTAGGTATCTATGACTGATCTATCTCTAGAACAACTTCAGATCAGTTAAGAATTTCTAGAGTCAGGTTGCTTTCTTTTGCTGCTTCACAAGCGGCTACACATTAACTCTTAATGATAGATTTAGCAATCACACTTTGCCAACAACCTTTCTTGTCATGACTCATAGTCAAAGTCTATGTATCCCGCAAAAGATAACTCTTTCACTAACTAAATTTTCTCATAGTTTCTCGTTTTCCTTATACACTTAAGGATACACTACACGGCTGCTCAATGATCGAATCTTGAGTTTAACTGACAAAGACTTACTACTCCCACTGAATATTAGATATTCGGGATTATAAAGAATAAGAACATCTTCTTTTCTTTCATTTGAAACATCTTGGTTTTGATCAAATCCATAAGACTTAATAGGCTCATCAAACCTGATATTCCATGATCTAGAAGTTTGCTTCAATCCATAAATGGATCTCTACATTTTGCAGACTTTCTGCTCTAGGCCTTTCTTTATGTAACCCTCTGGCTAATCGATATAGATGGTTTCCTCAAGATAGCCATTTAGAAAAGCTGTCTTGACATCCATCTGCCATATCTCATATTCAAAATATGATGTTATCGCAAAGAGTGTTCGGATGGACTTAAGCATGGCCACCGGTGAGAGAGTTTTCTCATAGTCAACTCCCTCTTTCTGGGTGTAACCCATAACCACTAGCCTTGCTTTATAAGTCTCTACTTTTCCATCCGCTCCTCTCTTTCTCTTGAAGATCCACTTGCATCCAATGGGTTTTACCCCTTCAGGTAGATCTACAAGTTGCCAGACTGAGTTAGAGTACATGGACTCTATCTCGAGTTTCATAGCTGCTTGCCACTTTTCCTTATCAAAATCATCCATCGTAGCCTTAAAGGTCAACGGATCCTCCTTACCATCATCAGCAGTGATGATATGTGCTTCCTTAGTATACCGGTCAAGTAACTTGCTTACCCTCCCACTACGACGAGGTGCCACAAGAGTTTGATTAGGAATCGTGGTCATTCTTAGTGTTCCAATAACTCTTGTCGGTTGTGGTCCAATCTTATTGGGAAGTAACATTTTGCCATAACTGTTTTGCTTCTGGGCTTGATAACTATCATATAGTCATGCTCCAGAAACGTGGCATTTGTCGATACAAATACCTTTGATTCTTATGACTATATTAAAATAATCATTCTCTTGTCCCCATTGCATATCCCACAAACATGCATATTTATGATCTTGGTTCCAACTTTCCAATCTAATGTTTCATCACATGAGCTGGACACCCTCATATGCGAATATGCTTCAAAACTGGCTTTCGACCATTCCACAACTCTAGAGGTGTCTTTGATGCAGACTTAGATGGTACTAGATTCAAAATATACATGGTGGTTCTTAGGGCATAACCCCAGGATGAAGTAGGAAGTGAAGAATAACTCAACATTGATCTTATCATGTCGAGCAAAGTCTGATTTCTCTTTTCGGCTACACTATTTTGCTGTAGTGTACCGGGTGCAGTCAATTGGGATACCACACCTTCTTCAATCAAGAAATCCTGAAACTCTTGGTCCAAGACCCCATCGATTCGATCTAATCGAAGTGTCTTGATTGGTTTACCAAACTGTTTTTCAACTTCTGCTCAGAATTCTCTAAACTTTCTAAAAGTTTCAGATTTCCGTTGCATTAGGTAAACATAACCATATCTCGAACAATCATCAATAAAAGTGATGAACTATTCATAACCTCCTTTATCTTGGACGTTTAACGGTCCACATACATC
>NW_010358650.1:73244-75480 GCF_000414095.1 Morus notabilis | reverse complement strand
ATTTTGCCTCCCATACAAGATTCATAGGCTGGAAGCTTACTAACTTTTAGTTCGCATAAAGAACCATCATTTACCAGTCTTTAAATCTTGTTTAGGCTAATATGACCAAGTCTAAGATGCCACATATATGTGTGTTATTTATCGTGAGAGATCCTTTGCTTCTTATTCTTAGGTTCGGTAACTTTTTGAACTTTTCAATATTTCGCAGTGAGCTAGGCATTGGTTTAAACGGTATAAATCACTTTCCAAATATTTAGAACATATATCAGAACAATTTCGAAAGATGTGGACTAGATTATTATTCAAGGAAATTGTTCAAATAATTTGGAATTAGAAATCAAATTTCTCTTTATGCTTGGAGGGGAATAAACATTGTTCACAACAAGGTATTTCTAAAATTGAAGTCTAACTTCTCCCACTACTTTTGCCGATATCCTCGCGATATTCCCACTTTCATCGTGTAGTCCCTGACGTCAAGTTCTTTGTAAGAACTAATATATTGCAAAGAAAACCAAAACATGATTAGTTGCTCTCGAATCAAGTATCCAGGACGAGGAATCACCCTCTACTAAAAATGTTTCTAGAATTAGTAAATCTTATTTACTTTGATTCTTTTTCTTTGTTTAGGTGGAAACAATTTCCATTTAAGGGCTAAAACTTAATAAAGAAAACAAACATGATTAGTTATTCCTGAATCAACTATTCAGGATAAGGAATCACCATTTTACTAAACATGTTTTTAGAACTAGCAAATCATATTTGCTTGAGTTTCTTTCTTTATTTTGGGAAACAATTTCCTTGTAAGAACTAAGACTTAATAAAGAAAATAAAACATGAGTAGCAACTCCTGAATCTACTATCCAGGAATAAGGAATCACCCTTTTTACTAAACATATTTCCTTGTAAGAACTAAGACTTAATAAAGAAAATAAAACATGAGTAGCAACTCCCGAATCTACTATCCAAGAATAAGGAATCACCCTTTTTACTAAACATGTTTTTAGAACTAGCAAATCATATTTGCTTGAGTTCCTTTCTTTATTTCGGGAAACAATTTCCTTTTATCTTTTACTCATGCCCTTACAGTATTTAGCCAAGCCTTTTATTTTATGGATTTTCAGATACGTTATCTGATGACTGCAATATCTCATAAGCTGTTTCCATGTCTTCATACTTCTTGTGAATTACCACGCACAACCCTAGCTAATAGTTAGCTACTGTGTTTTCGTTAAGGACAGGAGGACAATCCTCCATTTGGGACAAACTTATATTCATCACATGAATGTAAGTTGTTTATGTTACTTTACCACTTTGCATAGTTTATTTCTAGTCAGTGTCTCAGTTTCATGTAGTGAGATTTTAGGATTTGACATATTGCTGGAAATAAGTAGAATATTTATCTATTCAATTTATGTGCATGAATATCAAAACATGTGAATTTAGGCACAATTAAATATGATGCATGATGCACATGACAAATACATAAATCATGTTTTAATTTTAGGTACCAATGATAATCCAATTTACCACAAATAAAGTGTACCTTTGGGTAGTCAAATTATTTGTAAATTGAACCGAGACTCCTCTCAGTTAATAAACATACTTAAAATATCTCATATTTTCATATTTATTAACTACCGTTATTTTAGTCAAAATATAACTAACAAACTTTGATAATATCTTCATGAGTGTAAACCACCGTTTCAGATCCCATAGACTTAACTCCGGATTGCTACCTTTAGGTAGTCAATTCGAAAATACATCCTAAAATCTTATCTCTAGGAAGAAAACCTTGTTATTGATCCGGCAAGAACACTCTCCTTTGGGAGGGCGATTCAATGTCGCCGCAAAGTCCCTCTCCGGATCTCACGGTGTTGCGCTAACAGTGGAGACTAGTGGGTCGTATTGTCATACAACCCTCTCCCACTTATTATTTTGCAAATATGTATTTTGTTTGAAAAAACATCTCATAGTTTTCAAATCGAAAAATAAATAATTTATTTTTCAGATATGTGAAATTCTAAAATTTAACACTTAAATTCAATTTCACATGTAACAGTATTTTGCAAATCAATTTTGCAACTTAAATCAATTTAATCATATTAAATCGATTTTAGCGCATGGTTCTTATTTTATTTTATTTTTCTAAAACCCTTTTATAATAAATAAAATAAATAATAATAAATGCGCGTGTATATATGACATGTTATAAAACATATGAGTAGGCACATTACAT
>NW_010358650.1:72653-73233 GCF_000414095.1 Morus notabilis | reverse complement strand
GCATGGACATATAATATATAATTATCAACATAAAATATAAATATATGCAATCGGCTATTGAGATGGATTTGACCGGGTCCCATGGAAATTATAAATCACAACCAAATCGAATAAATAAATAATTACAATAATTAATATCTTATGTTACATCAACGGATCTTCGATTCTTGAACTCTTCATTCTTTGGCTTCGTTCTTTGTCTTCGGGTTAGATTTCACCTTCTTCGGGGGTCCGAACCTCTTCCGGGTCTGTCGGCACGCATTACGAGGGTTTTGGAAACCCTCGGGCCCGTTTGGGGTCCAATTCCTGAATCTGGGCTACCAGCCGTTAATTAATATCTTATGTTACATCAACGGATCTTCGATTCTTGAACTCTTCATTCTTTGGCTTCGTTCTTTGTCTTCGGGTTAGATTTCACCTTCTTCGGGGGTCCGAACCTCTTCCGGGTCTGTCGGCACGCATTACGAGGGTTTTGGAAACCCTCGGGCCCGTTTGGGGTCCAATTCCTGAATCTGGGCTACCAGCCGTGCACCTGGGTGCGCGCGCGCGGGAAGGCCGCGTGTCTGGGCGCGCGCACACG